>NC_063444.1:33162718-33456406 GCF_020379485.1 Brassica napus
TTAAGTTGATTAAGCTAGGTTGATTGTGATTAAATGTAAAAGATAGGTTTGTGAGAAAGTTAATTGCTCGATTGATTGATTGGGGTTTTGGTACTTAGATGAAAGTAGCTAGAATTAGGGTTTTTATTCAGGTAATCAAGATTATAATCCTACAGATGCCTAATAAGTTGTATGCATGATATTATAGAGCTCAACACTTAATAACAAACCATTAGGCTCTCGCTTTCTAGGTTTGTCTATTGACCAGTGTCGATCGATTATTCTATAGGAATATCGATAGATACACTTGTTGAAACCTCGACCGATTATTCTATTGGAATATCGATCGACGCTTTTGGTCAAGCATTAATGCGCGGGTTGAATGTACTCACTAAGCTTCCTAGATCAGCTCTCGCCTTACTCTAGCAATCTTAGCTCAGTTAGGATGGATTTAGGGTGAGATGCAAGCTATCGCTTATGTCAACAACTCCTAGGGCAAGTTCTAGATATCTAATCTAGAATCATGCATCAATGAAAATCCTAAAGATGAATATCAAAACTTAGAAATCTATAGTTGGGGCTAATCTCTCATAACCTATTTAAACTCTAAATCTAACAAAGAGAGCTACTCAGACATGGCTAAGCAATTCATAACAGCAATAAGGTATAAAAACTGCATAGATAAATAGATAGATATCAATGGAGTTTCAATCGCAAATCTCTTTGGATCTTCTCTACAATCTACTAAAAATCCTAGAAAACCTTTAGCTGTGAAAATAGTAAAACAAGAAAGCACATTTTACCTCTAACATGTTGGCAAAACTTATATAATTAGGTTAAAACTTGTTAGGGGTAATCTTGTAAATTGGTGAAGACTTGGGCTCTAAGTCGGCTGAGACCAAACGGGCTTTCTGCGCGCTTCGCTGTGGATCGATGTCAAGATGTGAACATCGATCGATTATTCATCTTCAATGTCGACTGATGGTCGTGCTCGATGGTCATCTCAGGTGCTTACTCCAAATATCTCCAAAATGCTCCAAAATCATCACTTTCTTCCAAATCACTCCTGATCCTATATAATAAATAAACTCTATATTATAATAAATAGTAATTAAAACACTTATAAACCATGGGCAAAAGTGGGTCAAATCCATGGTCTATCAACTCCCCCAGACTTACCGTTTTGCTCGTCCTCAAGCAAAACACACATGCAGTCTCTATAAAAGAGTTTGAAAACAGTAGAGACTCAAAAATTTTAAAACTTAGAATCAACACCTTAGAAAGTCCTAATCTCAGAAGCACACTATACCATATCCTAGTCTACCAACCAAGTTCATCTAGTCAACAACTTAGCAAATCATGTCTGACAATCCCCTCTACCAACCTCCATTCTTGCATAAATTAAAAGTGTAGGCTTTACCTTGGGGGTATCAATCACAAGATGCAAAGATGTTCAAACAAGTATCTGGACTTGCAGGTAAACAATAGTTCATATCCTCTCTCTCTACTAATTTCTCCCCTAGTCAAAATCTGCTCTATTGCGAGATTATTGACCAGGGTTGGACAGGCTTCCATGAATCAAGCTTTAATGGTTTTAACCACCAAATCCTGTTTACTTCTTTTTGACCTATATCCTAGGATTATTTGTGGATCAAGTCTTAATGGTTTTAGCCACCAAGTCATGTTTTAATCCTTTACCTATAGAATTCTTATGAAGCAAACCTTAATGGTTGTAACCACAAATTCTTGTTCGAACCTCCTAATTTTTTTCTATTTCTAACTTTATTATATATATATATATATTTTAAGCTATATCTATAATTATATCTCTATATTTCGAAAATAGAGAGAGACATGGTGATAAATCTACACAAGGCTTTACCTTCCATACTTGTTTGAAGAATCCGATCCCATGTATACCAAGCCCCAATACAAGCAGAATTGAGCTCAATTAGGTTGGAGATCAGCTTTGGTTCCTTCAAACATTCTCAGCAAGTGTAACATAGTTGACAGGTTAATCCACTTTGGTATCTTTAGTGCTATCTGCAACTAGTAAATCTAAAATGGTGTGGTTAGATAATAAGCAAAAATTAAACAAGTTCATCATCTCCTTCTTGACTCAATAAAAAATCTTTTTGAAATTTTTTTAATAAGACTCTTGAATAAATTAATAACAGTAAACATCCCCCCAGACTTAAACTACACTGTCCCCAGTGTAAATTCAGTCAGAGTTATGTGAATAATCTAAAGCATAACGACTCAATGTAACAAGTAAGAATGATATACCAGACCGAATTAGATGTCGATCGATCTAAAGGTGTTGCAATCGGCCGTGGCATGTGATGTTCTGTCTATCGATGTTGGCAGTGTTTCGTCGGTCGATACTCATCGCAATCGTGTACTCGGATCTTTTTTATTTTGTTTTTCTTTTATGACCTGCAATAACTAAAACCCAACATAAATACTAAACTAATAAGACCAATTAAATATTACCTAATAGTGGGTTGCTTCCCACTCAGCGCTTTGTTATAGTCATTTAGCTTGACTTTGGAGGTGATTTGGTTAGTAATGCTGAAAGCTGGAACTTGCTGGGAAACAAGTGTCCATCTCTTCTTTGCGCTTATTGAACCATGTACCAGTGAAGTCTCGTATTGCTTCATCTCCTATGCGCCATTTGTTCTTCATTGATGCAGTTGTGTTCTCCATCTTCTGCAATCCGTCTCCAAGACTCTCAACGTTGAACTGATGTCTCATAAGTGTGGTGTATGCGTCGTCTGAGATCTCCTCTCCATGGTTGTGTGGATCAAACATGTATGATTTCATCTTTTGTACTAGCCTGCATCGGTTTGTAGCTTTGTCGACCGATGTTCGTCTGTGACTGTCGGTCGATTTGTTGTTGCGTCTGTCAATCGATGCTGATGCTTCTAGTCGACGAGAAATGTATCTCAGAATATCTATTATCTCCCTCTGTATTGCTTCTATCTAAGAAGTCAAAGAACTCATTGTAAGGTCCATTGGGAAATATATGTCATCACATCTCCTATCAAGCCTCTCTTCTGTAGTTTCCAGAGTTCTGTAGATCCCTTCTACCAACTGATCAATCTCTGCTCTGTTGTAGGAATCTGGTTGAGGCTTCATCGGATTCGAGTGTGTGAGGTCGTCGTCGATTGATGTTGAGTGATGTCTGTCGATCGACGGTGGTGCGGTCGCTTCGGCTGCACGTTGTGTTTGTATCCTTGCTATGTCTTGTCTCATCTCCTCCATGAATGTAGTCAGCCAACTGATGTTATCATTCAGTGGGTAGTAGACACCATCAAGCTTCATCTGGAAGTCGCCCTCATTCTTTTTTTGGGCTCCACAGACTCCATGGAACATCTCGTTCATCTCATCCTTGGTGTAGATCTCTGGTACCAACTTGGTCTGTGTGAATAACCTAGCATGCTCTGGAAGACATAGGTAGTTGTGCTCATCTCTTGAAGTTCTCTCCAGAATACTTCTGATGTCATCCTTGGATACTCTGATGATGTGTCCATCTACATCTCTGGCATGTCCTTGCTCATCTTTGTAGACTCCATACTCATCTTTCTCCTTCCAGTGGAATCTCCTAGTGCCATCACGGTCATAGGCTCTTTTTCCAAATTTTTGACGTATATCGATCGATGATGGAGGGTTGATGCCGATCGACGGTTGTGTATGCTGTCGAGACTTCTGTTTGAAATGATCATCTATTTCACCAGATGTGTCATAGAACTCGTTTGTAAGCCTTTTGCTGATGCGCTGGACTGTTGTGTTGTTGCATGAAGAGATTGTCTGCTCCTGGCTCATGAATTGTAGTTTCTACTGCATAGCGTTCGTGATGGTGATCATTTGCCCAACTGCCAGTCGAGTAATATCCTTCTCGTGCACGGTCGACTCTAGTGTCGATCGATGGGTAGTAGGCAATGTCGGTCGATGTTCGTTGTCGGCTTGTCTGATGAGGATGAGTGTTGATCGATGTTGAGACTGTTCTGTCGATTGATGGCGCATTCCTTTTCCAAGAGGAATGGTGGAGAAGTCCATCTTCCTCATCAAGAATGGCTCTATACTCTATAACTTGTTCCTCCTCATAATATTCGTCATGCTCCTCTATACGCATGTTGTCTCTGGTGTGTGCCGCCATGGTGGGATTATAGTAGTCGTTTTCCCAATTTCCTGGATTACTGCCGACCGATTCTTCTTCGGGAATATCGATCAATTTCTTGTTGGCACTGTCAATCGATGTGGCGGTATGAGTTTCGATCAACGCCGAATAATCTGTCTCATACTCAGCTCCACAGTGACATGCTGCGATGAGTCCTGGATTACCAATTTTTGTGGAGGACGCCTGTGGCTTCATAACTGGAATAAGATTGTAGTAAACATGGGGGTCTATGAGTGTCATGCACAACTGGTTGGGTTGTATGTTGCACACTGCTCTTACTGTTGACAAAAAGGCTCTCCCAAGCAACAGAGAAGAGTTCCAGTTCAGCTTGATATCCAAGACATGGAAATCCACTGGAACTAGGGCATTACCAATCTGCACCTCTAGGTCTCTTACAATTCCTCCTTAGATTCTCTGAGAACAATCCACAAACGTGAATGACTCCTTGGAAGGCTCCACCTTCAGACCCAGATGGTATGCCATAACCCTAGGTGGGATGCTGACTGATGCTCCAGTGTCGCACAATGTATGTGGGAACTCAATACCCTTCACCGTGCATGGTACTGCAAACTTCTCAGGATCACTCTTCTTCTTCAGTGTAATCCTATTCATCATCTTTTCTCTGACCTCATAGAACATTCTCCTAATGTCCTCTTCAGTTTCTCTGGTCTCTCTGAAAAACATCCACAATCTGTGGGTAAAATAGGCTTCCTCGAATGATTTTTCTAATGGAATCATGAAGACTATCTTTTGGAAACTTTCCATCTCCTTCTCATTAGCTTCCCTTTTCAGATGCTTAGCAACCTTTCCTTTTCTCTTCCGCAAGGTTCTCCCCATAGGAGCCTTATCAACTTCCATAGGCTCTACTGCATCATCTAAATGTGTGCTGGTGGTCTCTGGAGGGTTAACTGAAGGATTGGGTTGTGGCCTGAGTGCATTTAGACGGGCGATGTCTATCTTTGGCATCTGTACTCAGTATGTGAGAGGTGCGCGTCGATCGATGGGCGCTGGAGGTTGGCGATCGATGGCGGTCTCTCTCTGTCGATCGATGGCAGGACCAGTTTGCCGATCGATGTTGACATAAACAGGGCTGGGCGGATGTGGATGTCTTGCTGCGAACTCCTCGTGAGTCATAATCCTCACGACATTGCAAGATGCGGTCGACTCCGTAGGTGTCGTCGATCGATGCTCTGGAGGGACCGTCGATCGATTTTGATTGAAGTCCATCGATCGATGTCCGAAGTCTGGCGTCGATCGACACCAATGCGATCCGCTGAAGCTCATCGAGCTTTCCACTTCGAAATCTCCTTATTGAAGCTTCTCCTGCTTCACCACTTACCAGAAATCATCATCTATGATGGCATTCACGTGGTGCTTCATCACATCATCTCCTACCCCTCTTGTTAAGGCTTCTTGCTTCTTAACAGCTTCTCTTGTCTGAACAACCTGCATCTCTAGCTTCTTCACATGAGTGCTCAAAGTCTCAAACTTTGTGTTCAGGTTGGTGTAAACAGAGTCAATCTTGTCATTGAAGTCCACCGTCATATTCTGCTGTCCCTCAAAAACCTTATCGAGCATCACTTCAATCTTGCTCTCCTGAGTTGGTGGTAGCGGCTTTTGGTAGAGTGAATTTATGAATCTGTTTTTCTATTTTTTTTCTTAGGTTTTTAGTCACAGTCATATAATGACATCAAATCTTGCATAGTGGTAATGGTTTATTCATATATCGTATATTTTTATTTTGTTGTCATTTCATGTTAGTTCTCAGAAATAAAAGATAAGAGGTGTGATCGGTAATTATTAGAGTAATTGAACGTAAACAAAAGTGGAGAAATTGAGAGGAAAAATGTGATAATTAAAATAAAGAGACTATAATTGGTCATAAATTAGAGTAAAATAAGAGTAAATAAGTCAGAAGAAAAATATAATCTCTTATATATTATTTGAGAACTATTGTCACCATGATGATTCTCACAGAAAAAAAATAGTTGACCTGTTAGAACCACAATTATTCTCACACAAACAAGCTGACGTGTCACACATAACACATCAAATAAAAATAAATTAAAAATAAATTACAATCAATCACAACAAATTTGAGTCGGTCCAAATTCCTTAAGCATTTGTAATTCCCTTAACTACAATGTGCGAGTTTATAATTCTTTTGAAAACTATTAATAATAATTCATAGTAACATTTAGACCAAATATAATACACATAACTAAATCTTACAAAATTAAATCCATATTGTCGCGACCATTTGTTATGTAAGAACAGTTTACCGTTTTATGTTAACAATATTGACTTTTTATTCATTTATATAATCATAACTATCTATTTACTTTTGCATTATATTACTTATTATCTACAAGTTATATAACTTATTGAAAAGTTTATAATAAGAAGGATCAGGTTGTGCAGACCCGTCCCTCTACTAAGGCACATGAAACATTAGCTTTAGACCACATAATATAAAGTAAATTATAGGCCACAATTTATGAAGTTGTTTGTAGGTGAAATGGTTAAACAAATGAAGTACAACTTCTATATTTGGGGTTCGAGTATTACTACTACCATTGTTTTTAATAATTTTAGATAAAAGTTATATTATAATACCATATTTTCTGACAGGCTTTAGGCCACGTAAAAGTTTAATTACTAGGGAACATTATATTAACCTAAAATATAAGAAGTGTGTAATCATTTGGAAAAATATGAATACTTATTTGTATTCATTGTACACGTTACAAACAATAATTTATCTTCTAGACAACATTTATATAAAACTATATAATTTTTTCGTGTTTTTATATCTTTTCATTTATAGTTTTTATTATATTATCTACGTGTATTTAGGGATTTTATTTTATTAGATTAACTATATAGTCTAAACCATAAACCAAAATCAAAACAGTTTAGTCTAAACCAAAGTCAAATTATTTGCATTGTATTCGACCGTGTATTGTATGTTGAACGTGTATATAAGTTATAAGTAATTGGCAATATTCATAGTTAACTTTCCTTGGTTACTAGCAATATACTAGGATAAGACTTGCGTCTTGCGCATGGTAAGTTTATTTGTATATATTATCGATAATTCTTTTTATATATTTGATCATTTTATTTATACATATACAATATTTTTTGTTGTTATTATATAATTTCTTTCCGATGGATCAGATCAATTTTTATTAAAAATTGTGGAAAAAACTATAATTAATATATCATGGGTTGATCGGATTGGACATTAAACAAATTATGACACAAAAACCTTATTTTTTCCATCGAACACATTCTTGAAAAAAGTGAACAATATTGTTTTCATAGTTGAATTATTTTGACATTTATCTTCCATATTTTTTGAAATGTTTCAGATCAACCATCGAATTAATATATGTCATTTTAATGTTTTTAGTCGTATACTTAAGGAAAACTTACATTTTTTAATTTAAAGTCGTTTTAAAAAATTCAAAATATAACATATAATAAAAAATCTAACATATAAGAAAAATATAACATTTTCCTCATTTATGTATTTTAAAGTCGTTTAAAAAAAAAATATTACGTAAAAGGTTTCCTCATTTTTGTAATTTAAAGTCATTTTAAAATATTCAAAATATGACATATAAGAAAAAATATATTTTTTATTATATGATTGTTGTGATTGTTTAATTTTTTTTAATAATATAAAATTAGACAAAAATGAAGAAGGATGCAAAAATTGTTATCAAATCTTTATTATTCATAATCATTAATTGCCGTATATATGTTAATCATATTAGGTAATTCCATAACTCTTATTTAAGAAAAGATTACACACTTCTTATATTTTAGGTTAATATAATGTTCCCTAGTAATTAGATTTGGACCAACATTTTTTCAATTGATTCTTAAGTTGACACGTAAGCTCAATTGACATTTTACTTAAGTGACACCTAAGCATGATTACTTTTTTAATTAGTACAAACTTAAGGTTACAACTTTTTAAATGATTCTCAATTAATATATAGGCATATACTCTAATATATTTAATTGTGGTATTATAAACAGTCATATAGAAATGTATTTAATTTTATAATTACATGATATTTAGCTTGCTTGGGAAGTTTATATAATTTCTCATATTTCATTCAAGCAATGATAATTATAGAAACTATTTAATACGAGGATAAACCCGCCCTACGGACGGACGAGTAAATAAACTAATAATACAAATTTATTTTAGACGTTTAACTTACTCTTAACTATTTGTTTTACTATTCATTTTTAAAATTGTATATACTATAATATTATTTTTAATATAATTATTTACTTTCTCTCAATGTTTATTTTAGTTTTGACTATACCAATAACTAACATAAATTTTTGTAAAACTACTGTCGATTGGAGTAAGTAAGTAGAGTGAGTTTATTTTCTCTCTTGGTTATATATTTGTTTCATGAATTGAATTTTTTTTTTGTTATACCACCTTTGAAAAATTAATGATTTCCGTGATGAAAAAATAACATTTTCATGAAACTATCATTACTATTTAATTATTTATACACACGTGTTCGTTAGAATCTTATAGGAGTTTACCATAGGAAAACATTAAGTTTTGGATCATGAATTTTAACCGCTTGAGTTGCAACTCAAGGTAGGCCTTCTCTTCTTGCAGCCCACATCTCTTTTTCTGAGTCATCATCTTTGCCCGTTGCCTTTTCTCCAAACATTAAATCTTAGATTTTCACCCTTTGAGTTGTAATCCAAGTTGTACTTTCCAGCAACTCAGTCACATGTTTGGCTGATGGATCTTTTACATTATGTGCCTTCTCCGCCAGCTGTGTTTTTGTCTCTGCAGCTCACGCACTGGTCTGAAGAGTGCGGCTTTCAAGTTAATATACACATATACAAAAACTATGATCATGATTATAAATATTAAAGTACCTTGCGAATTTTGTTTGAAATAGGATTGAGCGTAGCTTTTGCTCTGATAGTAATGAGGTGGTAGCTATCTCAAGGATGTTCTCTCTTTGTTAGTTAGTTCACATATAGCCATTGGATCAAAGTCTATGAAAACTTTCCTATTAAATCAAAGCTTAAGCACTTTGAGATTTGAGCTCATAAGAAGACCATCTTACAAAAAAAATTGCTTTGGTTCTAGGGGCTGTTTGTTTCACCATTTGTCATCTCCATCTAGATGATTCATTTGTATGATCTATTTAGATAATCCATACAGATTTTTGTGACTGTTTGTTTGTCCATCCATATAACTCATCTAGATGAATCATCTAAATGAATCTTATGTTTGTTTCTTTATTTTCATTTCCATCTAAATGAGTTTAGTAAACAAATTACCAAAACACACTTGTATTGATTTAATCATGTATTTGATATTAATTTTAACTATATTATATTTAATTATTTAATCTAATATATTTACATTAGAATTATTTCAAAATTAACGAGTTTTTTTTGCGGTTTTGGGGGGAAAAACAAGATTTTTTGGTTTTAGAGGAAAAACGCACCTTTCAATTTTGGCCAGAAAACGAGATTTTGCGATTTAGGCGGGAAAAAGCGTTTCGACGGTTTTGGCGGGAAAACGAGATTTTCGGTTTTGGCGGAAAAACGGGTTTTTTCGATTTTGGCCGGAAAACAAGATTTTGCGGTTTTGGCGGAAAAACGAGATTTTCGGTTTTGGCAGAAAAACGGATTTTTTCGATTTCGGCCGGAAAACGAGATTTTGCGATTTTGACGGGAAAACGCGTTTTTGCAGTTTTGGCAGGAAAACGAAATTTTTCGATTTTGGCCGGAAAATGAGATTTTGCGATTTTGTTGGGAAAACACATTTTGCAGTTTTTGCGGGAAAATGAGATTTTCGGTTTTGGTGGGCAACACGTTTTTTTTGTTTTGGCAGGTAAACAAAAAAATTCGGTTTTGGCGAGAAAAGAAGATTTTTCATTTTGAAGGAAAAACGATATTTTTCAATTTTGACAGGAAAACACGTTTTGCGATTTTTGCGGGAAAACACGTTTTTAGGGTTTTGGCGTGAAAACGCGTTTTTGCAATTTTTGCGGGAAAACATGTTTTTGTTTTAGCGGAAAATGTGTTTTGGGGTTTTGACGTGAAATCATGTTTTTGTGATTTTCGCATGAAAACACGTTTTTGCAAATTTGGCGTAAAACACGTTTTTCCAATTTTGGCGGGAAAATGCGTTTTGGGATTTTGACGTGAAAAATTAGTTTTTAGGTTTTCGCGGGAAAACGCGTTTTTTGTGGTTTTGTCAGTTTTCGTGTGTGACAAAATGATATTATGTTTAAGTTTGTAATTTGTGAATTACATTAAGAGCATAATAGACATTATACCTTTTTGAATGAACCATCTCCATTCAAATGATCCAAATTGGTTCAGCTGGATGGACTTTAAAATTAAGCCTAAATTTCTGAAAGTCATTCGGATGATCCATCTGGATGAGTTGTACTTTTAGTGCCTAAACAAACAAAACTCTCATCTTCATCCAAATGGCTCATCCGGATGGAGAAACAAACAGAGTCCTAGTATATTGAATGAATGTCTTTTAGGAAAAAGCGTATTTCCAGGATAGTTCTGGAAGACCATCAGAGAGGTTTAATATCTCCAAAATTTTCCTGCAAACCGTTAAACGATTAAGAGCTTTTACAATCCACAAATAGCATCTCTCAGACCAAGAAAAAATAGTTGGTAAAAGAGAGATCATGACGTACTTGTCATCATGGACATGAACTCCCCACTCTTCATCATGGAAAACAATGTAAGATCTGTCTTTAACATGAAACAAACCCAAAAACACCATCGGGTCTAGTCATAACAAAGGAAAAGATTCAAGGCGAAATAAAGTTAAGGACTAAGTCCATCAATGTAGGGAAATGACAAATGAATAATCATGTTTTTATGGTCATCGTACATTAGAGATCATGTGATCACAAAGCAATACTCAAGATTTGAGCTCTACATTGAACCACTAACTTCCAAACTTAATACCAAATCTTTAAACCACTCAAGCTCAGAATCATAAGGAGTACACTTACACTTCAGTTGCTTAACCATTAAAGCGAAGCATCAACTTCAATTGCTATTATAAGGAAGATTGAAAGAGGACTATTACTAGATTTGGGAGTGATCCAAGCGCATCTTTACGACCATCAGAGAAGCAATCACCGGCCTTTCCATCTCTCTCTTCCGTCACATTCCTTCTCAATGATGATGACGGGTTTGACCCACTACGCCGCAAAGCCCTATTCCCGCTCAAAAAATATGCCATACTTAACAATACGCCATACTTAACGGTGACGACCCGAAGCTTTCACAAAAGTTTTAGGAAGCTTAAGAAAAAGAGGTAAAACTCACATATTTATAGATTCTAATTCACACTGTAGAAGGTATGAGCGGATGTATTGAATGCGAAATCGTGTGAAGAGTGGAAAGATGCTATTAATGAGAGTCTTAATCACAACGGTTGGATGAACTTGATTACCTAACGGTGCCAGATTCTGAAAACCAGTAGCAAAAATGTCAAGCGATTGGCAGCCTCAAAAAGAGTTTGGTTGGCAAACACTGTTGGCTGTCAAACCGCCGGATCTTCATGAACAGTTAAAATAGACAGACGTTCTTCATCAGCGGCGACTCTTCCATTAGCGATGCTTCGATCAATTTTTGGAGAGGAAGACAATGTTGCTCAAAAAAGAGGACTTTATTCTCGATTGCCCCAGTAACTCCCATGCTTATTCTATTTTATCCCACCAATTAAAAACAATATAATTTTTAATATATTTTAATCAAAAACGTGGTGAAAACCGAAATTGCCCTTAATGAAACCAAGTATTTACAGGATCCAACCTAAACTATTTGACTCGACCCACTATAACCTGGATCCTTAACTAGACCCGCACATTCCTTTCTCTTTTCTCTTCCTTTGTCGTCTCTCCCTCTCTTCTAAAACTGAAAATTGAAAGAAAACCGGACCATCCTCCTCGAAAACCCTAGAACCAACGAACAGGATGAAGCCCACCGCATTCACTGCTTCTTCTCTGGTGTTCCCTTAGTCCCTCATGCCCTTCCTTGTTACTCTGATTTCATCATTTCCCCAAATCAGTGTGTGACCCTAGATCTGACGAAATCAATCGAAAAAATTGATCGAATCAACTGCTCCTGCTCTCCTACGGCGTATTCCATTCTCCCGCTCCTTCCGTCGGCGACGAAATCGACGGAACCCTAGACTTCATTTTCCATCTCCTGTTTTCGTTCTCGTCTCTTCCGTGTAAAAGTTATGTTCTCTCTCCAATTTTTGATTGATTTTGTTGTGGGTTTGAAAGTATTGTGGTTGAAAATCGGTTAGGTTCAGATTTTTTTTCAGATTTTGGATTACAGAGACTGAAACTTGGACACGTTTGGTTTTGAGGTTATAGAGATTGAAAGTTTGGTTTCAGATTTGAGATAAGTCTAGTGATTATTGAAGACTAACTGTTTTGGTGATAGAATGTTTGATATGTGAAACCGAGTTGAGTGATTGAATGTTTGTGATATAGTGATCGAATTGATTGCTTGGAGTTTTATTATTGAATGAATGGTTTTGGGTTTTGAGATCAGACAGTTCATAAAATTGGAAGAATAAATGAATGATCTATTTTGTTGTCAATGATTTGGAGTCACTGTTTTCGGGACTGAATGTTTGAAAGTTTGAAGATGTAATACCTGAAGGAATGACTTGAGATTAGGCAGATCATGATACTATAAGAATCAATGATTTATTTTGTAGATATTTCATTGAATGGGTTTGTTAGCTTTGGTGGTTACTGAACGTTTATTGTGTATGTATATATTCAGGGGATCAAGATATTGAGAGGCTATAGATAATGGCAGGCCGAGGTCGAGGGAAAAAAAATCTCAGCAGAGAAAGTCCACAAAAAGAAACAGTGCTCCTGTAGAAGAGCAGCATGTAGAAGAGCTTTCAACAAGGAATGATAGTGATGATCTGTCAGCACGCGGAAATGAGTTCACCCAGACGTGTAAGATACAAAGCAAGTGCTATGTGACCGCGACGGTGAAGATCCTGAAGAAGGCTAGGTGTAAGCCTGAACTGGAGTGGTTTAAAAACCAACCTCAGTTTTTCCATTTTTTCCACATGCCCGATGAACCAAACTTGAAGCTGCAGGGTATGTGGATGCTTCTACTGCGCACTGTTCCTTTACACGAGTCAGAGGACACATCTTGGTTTGTTGTTAATGGAGTGCCCATTCGGTATTCAATGAGAGAGCATGCTCTCATCTTGGGATTGGACTGCCATGACTACCCGGCTAAGTATAAGAAGATTGGAAGCTTTGCGTTGGTAGACAGGCATTTCAAATCACATAAGGAGATCACGATGATATATGTGAGAGAGAAGTTGTTGAGTATGAGTGCGTGTGGGGATCGACTCAGGATGGTGGTGCTTTACTTCTTAGGCACGATTATCAGAGGGAAGGGAAGGTATAATGCCCCTTTTGACCCTTTCATATTAAGAGTCGTCAACGATGTGGAGGTTTATAAAACCTTTCCTTGGGGTCGCTTGATGTTAGAAGATGCTCTCCGGTCCATCACTCGCGTGATGAAGCATCTGAAAGGGAAACTTAAGAATAATGTCAACTTTTCCGGGTTCATAATTCCTTTGGAGGTAAATTTTACTTCTTCTTATGATTTTTTTTTTCTTTCAAGAATCAGCTCTGAGTGTTTTGTTTTGACAATCAGATCCTGGAATTTAAGTGTATTCCAGCTCTGAAAGCACGATTTAGAGAAGGTGTAGATGGCTGTATGAGTAAGTGTCTGAGGATGTGTAAAAAGCGGTTCCAAAGTAACAACATGAAGGGTTATCCTCTTGACGATTTGTACGACACACTTGGAGAAATTAAGGTATGTGTTGAGTGTTGTTTTGTTTCTATTAAGTGAGTGGGATACAATATGTGTTTGATATTGTTTTGGTATAAATTTTCAGGTTATTGATAGTGTTCTTGTTCCTAGTGTTGATGAGGAACCTCTCATGGAACGCATAATGGATGGGGAGCCAGACTATGAAAATGAAGAAGGCGTGAGTAATTTGTGGAGCGCATGGCTGACTGTTAAGGAGAAGCCTATCTTTTGGCAAGAACTCTATGAGTTAGATGTAGCTGCAAGGGAGTTTCCTCAGAAGAAAGACAAAAGGAAAGTGCATGAAGAAGCATCCTCCTCTAATACAAGTTTGGAGGACGTTTTGAAAGGGTTTGAAGAGAAGTTGATGACATGTTTGAGTGAAGTGAATGGGAAGGTGGAGAAAATGAACAAGAGGCTTGGGAAGATTGAAACTTGCCAAGTTGTTTAAAAAAAGAGGTGTAAGAGGATGAAGGCAATGGAGAAGAAGCTTGAGAAGATTGAACATTACCAATATTATTTAAAAAAGAAGGCCAAGAAGGTGGAGACATTGGACGGGAGGATTGATAACATTGAGAAAGAAATGAAGGAAATGAAAGAAATGGAGGAGGATAACGAGAACAATGAGAGTTTCGACTACCAAGGCATGGATTATGACTGGGGTGGGTAGCGGAATGACAGCAATGGAATGGACGCAACAACCAAAGAACCTGAAGATGCAGATATGGTTGAAAATACATAGGTGGTAGAAGAGAAAGAGAGTGAAGAAGAGACTCAGAAGGATGATAGAGGTTCTGAGGAAGAGACGGAACCTGAACCTGAAGCAGAAGCTGAAGAAGACAAAGAAAAAGAGGATGAGAAAGAGAGTGAAGAAGAGGCTCAGGAGGACGGTAGAGGTTCTGAGGAAGAGAAAGAACCTGAACCTGAAGCAGAAGCTGAAGAAGACAAAGAAAAAGAGGATGAAGAGGTTGAGAATGAAAAAATACCTGAGAAAGAACCTGATGAGGTTCAAGGTGAGGTTGAGATGAATGAAGCCAATGAGATTGAAGAAGAGGTTGAAACAGAGGCTCGGGTTGAAGTTTAAACCGAGAAAACTCCTACACCACCACGTGGTAGGACTAAGGCAGCAGCCGCGAGGAGACAAGTCCTTACAACACCAGAGAAGTTGTTCGAAAAGGCTGAAAAAATGGTGGAGGAAGAGGTGGAAGAACCTGAGGAAGAGGCTGAAGAAATGGTGGAGGATGAGGTGGAAGAACCCGAGAAAGAGACTGAAAAAATATACTGAGGAAGAAAAGCAAGAGTGGTACATGGTTGTTTACGAAGGCAGTACTTGTGAAACGAAGGAAGCTGACAAGGGAGCAGCCAAGCCTTCTGGAACTGGGGTCAAGCATAGGCCAAAGCAAATGGCGTTGAGGAAGCAGGCTCCTAAGCAGGCTCCTAAGCCGTGGGGTAGACCGAGAAAGGTTACTCAACCAAAGAAGTTCACAACGCCAGAACAGACAAAAAGGATATATTCACGTTCACAGTGGGTTTCCACTCCTTTCACTGAAGCTAACACTGATGAGATTGAAGGGCGCAAGAAGAAGCCTAGAACAAAGGCGTAGAAGACAAGAAGATTAAAATATTTTGGGTGTTTAGTATTTATCTCGGCTTTGTTGTGAACTTATGTAAGATGTTATGTTTTGTTGCTTGCTGGTCTGTAAAACTTGAATGCTATTGTGTTGTGTGATTCTCTTGCAACAGGTTTGACCCAATTGAGGACAAGACAATCTAAGTCTTAAGAAAACACATTTGTACTACTAGGTTTATTATATATTACTAAGACAAACACATTGTCAACACTTTAAGAAAAAGAAAAAATATAAACCTAAGACACATATCTAAAACGTGTAACACATTGGTAACACTTTGTTGGAAAAACTGGCACATGTCTACAACGTATAAAATATAATATTAAACAAAAATGTTTGAATATTAAAGTAATATTTATCTTACTCTTAGTAGTACTCAAGGAAGTAGTAATATTTCATTCTTCATAGTAATAATTTTGTAAATTAGAACATTTTTTAGTAATACAACCTCAAGAAATTAAATTTATTAGTAATACAAATGTATTTAGAAAATTTTAGATTATATATAACATATTGGCAGAATTTGTTTTCAGAAAATGTGTATTTTCTGAATTTCATCCCATTATGGCATTCTCATCAAGACATTAGTATAGAAGTAGTATGATGTTTTCTATAGAAATGAGAAGTTTTCAACTAATTTGAGAATTTTAGAGTATTTTATGTCTAATTTGGCAAATAAACACAAATATGACCATATAATCTCGTAATATATGAGATATGTTTTCTAAAAATAAATAATAAGACGAAAACAAAGGTTCTTAGAAACATGCATACTACATAGTAATTCAAGGTAGTTCAAGGTAGTCCTAGGTAGTACATAATAGTACATATTTCACATAGTAGTCCATAGTAGTACTTATTAGTCCATATTACACATAGTAGTTCCAATAGTACCGAATAGTGCAACGTTACCTAGTAGTTCAAAGCACAAGAGTTCCATGTTACTCAGTGGTGGCAGAAGTACTTCCACATTCAAAATACTCATACAAATGTCCGCCTCTCCTTCCCCTGCCCCTGCCTCTTCCCCTTTCGCGTCCTCTTCTTCGTCCACGAGATTCTCCGACTGATGGAAATCTTTGCTTTTAAGTGCGCTTTTATTTTTTTCATATATCGGGGGAAGAACTTTAAGTGCTCGAATTTCATCTGGTATGACCCATTCAGACATATGAGGAACATGATAAATCGTCCTACAGTATGCCAATGCCCACAACTCCACCAATAGTATTTCGAACAAAACTCTTGTATATGAAGATCTCTTCCTACGCTCAAGAACTTGGCAGCAGCAGCAGCATGAACACATGAGATTTTGTCTATATCAAAACACCTCTAGGTGCACATATTTCTTACCAATTCAAACGTATAAATCTTTCCGTCACTACCATTGACATTGTACTCAAGGTGGAAGCTGTTTATCTCAACAACATCTAAACACCTCGCTTCCATACATCTTTTTCACAACTCCTTTTCCACTGTTGGCACAAGCTTCTTTGTGACTGGTATTTCAGCTGCCTTCTTCCTATGTTTGTTAAACCATTCAGTCATTTTCTTGATGATAACATCAATTTTCGGTAGCAAGAAGAATTTCTTCGCTTCCCGAAGAACACCATTAATGGATTCTGCTGCATTAGTTGTGTTAACATTGTATCTGTCTCCTTCAAAGTAACATCTTGCCCATTTTTTCACTTCAACACTTTTCTCTAGATACGCCGCAGCAGAAGGATATCTTCTGGAAAATGCATCATAGAGATCATCGAACTCAGCCACTGTATAAGCATGTGCACACTCTGTAAACTTGCTTGCGCAAGCGTCTCTTTTGTTGAAAACATGTCCTTTGACATTTTAAGACAAATGCTAGATACAATACCCATGTGCAGCCATTGGGAACACCTCACGTATTGACTTGATCAAGCTTTCATTTCTATCCGAAAGAAACACCTATTCGCCTTCATCTGATATCACTGACCTCAACTTATTCATAAACCACGTCCAGCTTTCGTCTTTCTCACCATCAACTACACCAAATGCGATAGGGTAGTGGTGACGATCAGGATCTTGAGCCGTCGCAACAAGCAGAACTCCACCATAAACATGCTTAAGATGTGTTCCATCCACAATGATAACTTTCCTCATCGCTGCGAACCATTCTATGGAAGCTCCAAATGCGAAAAATAGATACTTAAATCTTTTCGCCGCATCCACTTCAACATAAATTACTGAGTCAGGATTCTTCAACTTAAGCATGTACATATAGGAGTGTATCGTAGAAAAACTCTGTTCTGGAGTACATCATAGAAAAACTCTGTTTCGGAGTACCTCAGACTTCATTAGCAGCCATCCTTTTTCCTCTCCATGCTGTGGCATATGACACATCAACACCAACCTTGTGGGTAACCATACTGAGCAGATCATTTGGTGTTGGTGCGTTATATCTACCGGGATATTCTTCACTCAAAACTGATGCGACAACCTGTGGTGTGCCTCTCCTTCTATTTCTAAGGGTACTTGTAGTTACTATTGAGCATGTATGAGACTTGTTGTAAGTTCTAACCGTCCAAAGATCTGAATTCTTAAGCTTTACTACACGCAAATACCACTTGCAACCTTCTTTGGCTCCTCGACATTTTGCCACAAATCTCACAGTATCGGACTTAAATGTTTCATACTCAAAACCATTCTTATGTGCACCCCTCTGAACTAGAACTTGCATGGCTACCTTTGTTCTGAATTCTTGACCCTTAACCAAATCGAGACCATCATCTCATTCTTCTTCTACTGTTGTCGTGGCTTCAACTCCTGCTCTTGCAGCTTCAACTCCTGCTCTTGCAACTTCAATTACCGCTCTTGCAGCTTCTTCTTCCACTCTTACTTCTGTTCTTTCATACCCATGCTCTAAATTCTCATGCATTTCAATGTTTTCATGTTGTTCGGCTGTGTAAAGCACGACCACGCCATCAATCTCATGATCCTGGTCAGTTCCATCTTCCTCAGTTCCATCATCCTCGGTCCCATCAGAAAGACCAACATAGCTATCATCAGTTCCATCATCATTTCCATCAGAAACACCAACATAGCTATCATCAGTTTCATCATCATCTCCTGAAAGTGACATACCACCATATGTATCATCCATGTCGCTGCTGATCTCCACATGTAAAACTCTTCTACATTTATCATGATTTACTTGCATGTGATAACCCAAAACGTCTTCATCACACCAAATATATGATGGCTTGTTCGAATACAATACCATTGGAAAGTAACTAATCTTCACCATCCCATCTCCATTTGCCTTAATCTTTCTGCATATACTCTCAACCAATTCAGAATACGTAATCTCTTCCACAGCTGTTTTCATCACTAGAGTTTGAATTTCATCTTCTCCTGAGATCCATCTTCTCTCACCCCCATCTTTGATGTAACTTCCTCTGTAATCAAAACATATGATTGTAGTAGGAGAGGCCATAGATTACCTGAAACAAAAATTATGATTAGTTAACCGTTTAAAGAATCTAAGTTGTCCAAGATCTTTGGTACATACTCGATTTAGTAATACAAGTAATACACGTTTTCGCTGAGTAGTACTAGTAATTCCAGTAGTTTTTATAAATTTTCATTTTTGTTGATTTAACTCTTTTAACTGACCAAGGGGGTATTATACAACCCACAATATCGTCTACCAATATTGTAATGTATTATTTTGCTTTAAAACAGTGAAAAATTAGCAGAAATATACAAAATAGTCCTCAAACATCATTTTCATACCAATATACCTAAAACTTTAATCTTTCAACGGTTTAAGTCTGATTAATCAACAAATAACGTGTTACAAAACCCACATTATCGTCTAACACCATTTTTATGTTGTTTCCTATCAAAATCGTGTTAAAAAAAAAGAGAATCTTCTTCAAATTTTATTTTCATTTTTCTTTGAAAACTTTCACGATTTTTACAGCTAAGTTTTTTTTGTTTTTTTCGTTACTCATAACACATAGAACATAAGTAGTAATATTAGTATGAAAATTTCATGGAAAAATCGTACCAATTTTCTTCAAAAGAACCTTCAAAAAACGCCAATGGAGCTTGAAGGGGAAGAAGCATTCGCAGGTGGTTGGAAAAAAAAAAGCAAGATATGAGAAAAAAGAACAAGATGGACAACTGTGGGAAGGAGAGAGATAGATGGGGTGTGGGGTCGCATGTTAGGTGTCCAATTAATTATGGATTTTATATGGGATGAGGGATCCGCTTTTTATTTTTAAAATTAGAAATAAGGCGTGGGGTCCGCGAGAAATATATAATAATATAATAGTTGAGGGTAATAAAGAGAGGGGAAATATGATATGGTAGTTAGAAAAGAATTGGGGTAATGAGAATACAAAATTTCCAAGTGTGTCAATATAGATTACTTTCCAACAAAGAAGAGGAAGACAATATACATGGGGCTGGGAAATAAAAAATAATAAGCCCAACTTAGGAATCTTGTACAATTATGTAAGAGGAACAATATGAGTAAAAACATTGAAGCCCAAGAATGATTTATACGTAAATAAAATGTTAAGTGCCATGCGTCGCAGTATCCTCTTCTTATTTTCTGACGTGGCAGCAGAAAAAGAAGGGAATAGTCTTCTTTATATAATAGGATATTGTTTTACTAGGGTAATACATAGCTTGTATACAAAGTTCCGGATATTTTGTAGTTAACATATGATGTATTTGTTGTGTTATTGAAAATTAATTTAATTGCAAATATCGAGTACTTAATATTTTTTTTGTCAACATCAAGTACTTAATATATGAATATAGTTATTGGAAAAATGAGTATAATACATAACATGATAAAATAATCCAAATAGTTAGTGTAATTTTATATACGTATACAATCAAGGAGCCATCGACATGAGAGTCAAAAACGATATGAAAATAATCCGTCCAAAATTCCGATTAGTTCCATTACTTTTATTTTTTTGTGTAACGATTCAAACTTCTTAAATTTTTATCAAAATTTTATATTGATAACTCATTTCACGTAAAACACATATTATTACCTAGTATTTGTTAATTTTAGACAATATAACACAAATTTTTATTATATTAAACTACTAATATATAATTTTAAACATACTACAGGACCCATTTAATCAAAAAAATATTTTCATAATAAATTAATAGAAATTAAAGAAATGTACAATCAAGTTTAATAATGTGTCGAGGTCTAATGCTGCATATATTTGTTCAGCAAACTGTTCACAAACTATTTGCATATACATACCGGGTTCTTTGTTTTTCTTCAATATTAAATTAGTATTTTCACAATGCTCACCAATCTCATTATCTTGTGCTTGTTCAACATCATTCGGGATAACAATGTGGTCAAAGTCATAGTATTTTAAATTATCTGAGGAATAAAACTATGGAAATCCATCGTAGCAAATATTACACTTCTAAGTGTGGAAATATCATGCTTAGGAAATCCATTAAGGACCCTCCATTTTTTTTTTCCAATTTCTAATTGTTCGTTTGATAAAAAACAAAGTGATGCATGCCACTTATTAGATATTTATTTACTGGTTCGAGGTGGTTTGCGATTTGAGAAATCTTGGAAATGATATATTCTATTCTCTCTGAATTTCTTTAGATATGCAGTTAATTATACGCGCCTATTAGTAAATCCAAAATCAATAAGATAATATTTATTTTCCAGAAGTACATGAAACATTGGATCATCTCGTGTTACGGTTGCCAATACTTGGGTATTATGGGCATATCGCCATTCCGACATAAAATATGTGAAAGCATGTCATAATCACATATGCCCCAAACATTAAGGCTAGAAACTCCTTTTCTGTTTATAAATTAAAAAAAAAAATTTGATATGGTGTAACCATAACTGGTACATATGTTCCATTAAGTCCACCAAAAAATCCATGAAAATATGATACATATTTTGTATCTCTTTGGAAATGGTTGGAGATGGCTGTAAGTTCTTGGGACGTTTGTGTGTGTATGTAATCTACAGCCATGTGTTCCATTGCTTGAAGAGCATCATGAAATATTCACCAAATTGTTTCTTGCGAATGGTCAAACCTTAGTGCAATATAACGTTAAATATCATCTTGGGCTCAAGGGATTAGAAATATTGCAACACTCTCATCAAGGCTTATGTGTATTCAGACTTCTAACACATAGTTTTTATGCAGTATTTCACATAATTGTGTGAGGGCCTCCGAAATCATCATAATAAGTGTTTGATATGAAATTTTATAACAGCAATTTTGAATTTGTATAATAAGTCATCATTTTTCCTGATCTGAACTTGTGGGTTGCTTATAAAATTATCTTGTATAATATTTCAGCATAGGAGATATGCATGTCTTCATGGCTTCATCTAATCTAGTAATCAACTACTCTGACATTAAGATTTTCAATTCCGTTTGAAACATCTCTAAAAATAATTAATATACAAACTAGAAGAAAAAATTGAAGAAAAAATAATATCTACTTAACTATAAACTAGGGTTAAACCCAACTTACGGGTGGTGAGCAAGTGAAAAAACAATAGAAAATATATTGTAATTCTCATATACATCTAAAAATATTTAGTTTAGTCTCATTTAATGTAATTTTTATTTTCTTGTTAAAAATAACATGTTTTTATAATTAATATGAGAATATTTAATTAATGTAATTTTTTCATTATAATGTTTGTTAATTGTTTTTGTAAAAGTAAGTAAAATTACTCGCAATTACTTTTGAAATTCAATAGATAAAGCATTGATTATTTTTCCTCTTATAGATATATTTGGATACGTTGGTAATTTTATTTTATTTTATACATTTTCTTTTAAATTTATTGATTTGAAAATGTGAAAATTAAATTGACGTAAACTTTGTTTTCTAAAATAGCTAGATAGCAAAACAATCCAATATTGATCGTTACTATTCAAAATATACATAATAATCAAAACAATTAATCAAATAAACCATATCATCCAATTTTATTAAGATTTTTTAACAAAATATTATTGCCTGACATGGACCAACCAAAAAATAATTATACTTGTATTAAGTTAAGAAGACTTTCATAAATATGGATGAATTAATAACTTTCATAATAATGAAGTTATAAGGTATTAAAAACTGATAAAATAAAGTCAATCTGTTGAACATAATTTGTATAAAATGTAAAATGGTTATTAATTATACTACGACATGACTACACATATGGACATAAGTAATTTATCGAGAACTACACAAAATATATAATTCATATGATAATATCTTTGAACTATTTATTATGTGTTATGTTGCTAACACCATTAATATCTTTCCCATAGCTACAAAAATGTGTCGGATTTGGAATCTATCAGCAATTGATGGATGTCCGACAACCTAACTGTTAGATACAGACCATAATACACATACAAAAGATCAATAAACACAATAAATATGTAGATTAAGCATTCAAATGCAATGTTATACAACTGATATATTGTGGATTTTACTAGTTTGTAGTCATAATATCTCTTATTTAGAGTCTCTATGTTATGTTTCAAGTCTATTTTAGAGTCTTTTCAGACCTATAAATGTTTTGGAGCATTTTGGAGATCATTAAGCTATTTGGAGCATAATGATGAGGAAACTCGTAGCTGTTCAAGAAAAAAGAAGATAAGGTCGAGAATTGGAAGAAGTGTTGATCGACACCTTCCTTGCTATCAGTCAACACCGATACGAGTGCGGGCCGGCTCTATTTCCAAAATCAAGTTTGTATCAACAGTCTCCAAAAATTATAAGAATACCCATGGCCCACTTTATTCCTAATATATATGGTTTTAAACAATTGTTTAGGATAGCATACTTAACACACATTCATAGAGCACTATTATTCTTTGAAGTTTATTGAGAAAATATTAGAAGACTTCCTCAGAGATTTGATTGGAACTCCAGCATTTATATCACTATTTTTAATGCAATTCTTTCGGTTTATCTCTATGTCTTGCTTTAATATGCATGAGTAGTTTACTTGTTAGATTTAGGATTTTCTAGGGTATTGATGAACTTATAAAACATAAAAATGCTAGAGTGATTTATTTGGATCCTTCATATGATTGATCTTATTGCTTGTATTTTAGATTAGCTACCTAGAAACATAAACAAAGGATAATCGACAATTACAAAAGTGGGTTCAACTCCTAAAACTAATCCTGCTGAGCTATGTTGTTAAATGCATACGAGAACTGTTTACATAATTTAGTGAATAAATCGATTTGAATGTTAATGCGTGTCTAAAAGAAGTAAAATTGACACTCTTCCCAATTCGCATAAGAGAGTTGGAATTATAGGATTTAGACATCTGCTTAGACTCACATCGAGAGCTAGATATCTTACTATGGAATTCGAGTTCAAGGACTGTTTTTATCACACCCCTAGCATCAATAAACTATTGTTTTGACTGCCGGCATGAAACCCTAAGTCTAACGTTTTTCCCATATATCTCACAACTGAAATCTATTATTTACAATTTTTTTTTTACTTCTTTCAATATTTATGCATAGATTAATCTTAATATCCATAGTCTATTGTCTGCGGGAAAACGGCTTATTCATGCCCGCACTATGAAGCCAGGGAAAATACATACCCAAACAATATTAACGTGCCAAAACATTCCTAAACTAAATAAGAATTTGAATTGTATATCTAAACTCATAATAAATAGCTAAAATATGCCTCGTAACTGACACGTGTCAGTCCATTTTAAAATGTATTGATTTATTTTTTAAAATTATTATCTTTTAGTTTTTGTCATTTTATTTGTTTGTAAAGTGGCACAAATAATTAAAATCATCAAATATGCCTTATTTATAATTTCAAAATTGGAAATAAATTTTAATATATGGTGATATATAAAATAGAAATATTTTTTATCAAATAAAATAGATTTAATAATATAAATATATTATTATTATTTCATATTGAAATATTTGATACAAAAAATTTAAATAAATAGAAAACAAAATAAAAAGAATATCATAATTTAAAGCCTAATTTAATCTCACTAGTTCTTAAACTAGGCATAATGTGTGCGCTTGACTCTAACCTAGAGCCGAATCAATTATTTGGTAATTATACGAGAATTAATCGGGAAATAGTTTTGTAAACTTTTTGTGTATTATTAATATTACATACTAGTTTTGTAGCAAAATAAAAATAATGTAATATGGTCCAGTGGTTTTGTGCGATATTTGTTTTCTTGAGATGCTGCGTTCGAAACTATTTTTGGTTAACTAGCCATTCTTTTCTTTTTATTAAGTAAGGGTGATATTATTAAAGATCTCTACTGTAAAATAAAATTTCTAAAGAGTATTTTTAGTTATGTTGATGAAAATTTGAATGACTATATTTGTAAAGAAAATTTTATATAAATATATATTGAGTGGTATTTCTTGTAAATATTACATACGAGTAAGATTAATTATAATCAATTCTCATGTTTTAATAAGGTAGATAACGTACTTTGATAACTAAATTAATTAATATATTGTATATGATAACTATCTAAATTTCTGATAAATAATTAAATTTATTATTTAAATTTAATTAAAATCTGGTAAAAAAGTAAAATTGTACTTTTCAAATTAAAATTATAAATACGATAAATTTGATTATTTAAGTTATTTAAGGCATATTAACAAAAAAAATAGAATTATAGGGACTAAACTACAAAAAAATTAAAAAAATAGTCCAAATCATCATATAACCGGCTATAGGCATGTTTTAGCTATTTATTTTGAGTTTAGGTATGCAATTCAAATTCTTATTTAGTTTAGGAATATTTTGGCACGTTAATATTGTTTGGGTATGTATTTTCCCTGGCTTCATAATGCGGGCATGAATAAGCCGTTTTCCCATTGTGTGCTCACGCTCCATGTGGATTTGATCCCTAAATGCTGCTATTTATCTCTTACTTGAGAGAGTTTTCTTTAGGATAATTTGAGCTACATCAACAACTGAGAACATGTGAAAATATGTCAAAACTTCATTAGAAGTTGTTTGATTCCATAACTGACACATTTTTAGCTATTAGAATGATGTTGATAGGGTTAACGACGTAACACATAATATTTAATGTATCTTGTCATGTGAATCATATATTTCATGTCGTTGTTGATATATTACTTTTGGTATATGTGTAGTGATGTGGTGGTACTTCATCGTGTAATGGACAATCATTTTTCCTAAAAGGTGATATAAAGAAAATGAGTATCAAATTCATTTAAATGATTCAATTGATGTTTCCACCAACTCATTGTCACAGGCTCTCTCTCCCTTTTCATCTTCATAATGAGTTAGACAAATTCACTAATAGAAGAAAATTTGTAGAAGTTTTGAATTACATTGTTGAACAAAATGAAATTGTGAGTACGATAGTCTCAAATATGCTTTAGAAAAAAACATATGGTGTTTTTGAATATTCAGAAAGATACTATGTGTTGTTTTACATAAGTGGTCATCAAATCTACATTGAATAATTGATCATATTGTTCTCGGTTTATTTGTAATTGAGACTAATGATATTTCTGATAACGAAAAAAGATAGTAGTAGTTGGATTGTTGATAAAAATGGAAAAAGTTCAATAAAATTTTCATTAGCATTACACGATATTTTCATCATATATGAAATCATTATTTATTCTTTATCAGGTAAAATCGTTTAAAAGTTATGAGAAGAAAGTTTTGACAGGGCAAGTAATATGAAAATATTACAGTGAAATAATTTCATCAGTATTGAAGGATAACACATCATAATTTTATTGTTTTGCTCATCAACTTCAATCAGTTGTTTTGGCAATTGAAAAAAACCATTTTGAGATTGAAGGTTTTTTAATTACGTATCTATTTTGAATTTGGTAAGTGGTACTTGTAAAGCAAAATATTTGATTTGTGAAGATAGTATAAATTTGATTGAAGAAGATATTTTTGATAGTGAAATTAGCAAAAACATTATTCTTACTCAAATACCATAATATGGTCTTTCTATACTCCATAAATTTTTGTGTGTTTATCTGTAGATAATGATTCAGATTTTAGGATGTGCATACAGTTGTTTATCTAAGTATATGTAAGAAATTGATCAATATGTTATTAATGTTATGTCATTGATGAAATCAACGAAAGTATAACAAAAATAGGAATATGGTACGACTCTCATCCCTCTCATTATCCCCAAGAACCATAAGCATAATCGAACCATAAATATGGTATGACTCTCGAATTATACTTAAATCATGGTTTGTCAGACCTTAAATCCGATTACTTTTGGAAACGATGTCCCACTAAGACAATATTGTCACGGCTAGCCCAATGCCTACCACTTGGTGGTTGTGCACCATGTTGGTCTAAGAAAGCAAGATCTAAGTTGTATTTTGGAGCAAGACTCATATCTTATGGAAGTGCAAGCATCCCATCTATCATTTCTTCGGAGTGAGATGTTTCTATATCTATAGGGGTTGAGCTACCTAAGTTATCACAAAGACTCGCCATGGTTCATGCAAAAGTAGACGAACTTGGCTTGCGATGTGGGTTAATTAGTTATAGTTGGCACGAAGGGATTCAATAAAATTGAGTGCTTACTCACATTTATTATTGAATTAACTGATGCAACCTAAAAATTTAAACAATTAACTACAAGTCAGTTTCATCTTGTATGTAAAGAAGACCAATAAACAAAGACCTGAAATTATAAGAGGTATGTATCATAAGATAAGTAAGACGTGAAAATGGGAGACCAAGAACACTTACTCAATTTTACTCGCTGCCATTGGCTTTTATAATAGAATAAAATTTAGATCTCAACATACTCACTCTAATTTGTGTGCTTTTTTGCATGAGGGGTAACCAAATCAACATTGTATAATTGATCATGATGGTTTTGGTTTGTTTGTGGTTGATATTGCTGATATTTTTGAGTAAGCAGAAATGATAGTAGTGATCATGATGGTTTTGGTTTGTTTGTGGTTGATATTGCCAATATTTTTGACTAAGCAAAAATGATAGTAGTATTTTAGTTTGATGATAAAAATGAAATAAAAATTCATTTGCATTACACGATATTTTCATCATATATAAAATTGTTATTAATTTTTTATTTGCTAAACTTAGTTAAAAGTTATGAGAATAAAGTTTCGACGAAGAAAGTTATATGAACGTATTACAGTGGACTAATGTAATTAACTTTCAGGAAAAACACATCATGATTTCATTGTTTTGCTCATCAACTTCAATCATTTGTCGTGGGAGCTGCGAAAAAAGTTTTGAGATCAAAAGTTTTGTTATATGATTTCTCAATTTTCAATGTGGTTAGTGCTATGTTTTAAAGAAAATGTATGATTTATAAAAGATAATATGAACATGATAGAAGAAAATATTTTTTTATGGTGAAAATCACCATATAAATTTGTTATTCAAAATATATCTTTATGGTTCTCACTAAAATTGTTTGTGTTTAATTGAGTTATTTTCTCATAACATCAATGTGCTTAAACATACTCATAACGTTGACATATAGGATTCGAAATCATCATGCATGTGATTCTTAAATACTTCGATAACTTTGTTTTGTGTTTATTTGTAAATGATGATGCTTTAACACTTTGGAGCCACTCGGTTTTCTCTCGTCACACCGCTTAGTCCTAGTATTTACATACAAAAAGAATGCAACATGAGTAAGGAAAGTAGCAATAACATTCAAAACATAGTTGTTGCTCTACCTCTTAAAATCCAAAAAAATTGAGAAAAAGAGATTATGACTTGAATTCCATGAATTTTTTTTTTTCAGTCCTTCTCATAAATGGATGTCCTTTTCTTGTTTGTTTGTTTGCAAGTCATGCACTAGAGGTTCACTGTTGAGATCTTTATGGATAATGTACTTACTCGCATCTACATCATGAGATCTAAAATAATGGGCATAGATAACTTCATTCTCCGCAACTCTTGGGAATGCAATTTTCACCAAAAATATGGATAGTAATTAACATCCTCCAGGCCGGAAAAGTAAATAGGCTATGGTATGTTGAATAAACTAGCAACTTTAAACAATTAGAGAATGTATAGTTTCCTGCAAACCTGCAGAAAAATTAGTCTCGTAGACTACAATCTCATTTGGGCATGGGCTGCTAGCTCTTTCATTATATCCAGGAACCCTAAGCATAAACGAAGCAGAAATATGGTATTATTCTCGAGTTTTGTTGGTCGAACTTTGCATTTGATTAACCTGGAAATGATGGCCCACTTAGAGACTATTTTCACGGGTAGTCTAACGCCTGCCACTTGGTGTTTATGGACCATATTGGTGTAAGAAATCAAGATCAAAGCTGTATTTTTAACCAAGACTCATATCATATGTAAGTGTTTGCATCCTATCTATCATTTATTTGGAATAAGATGTTTATATATATATATATTGAGCTACCTAACCCATCACAAGTACCATCAATGGTTCCTACCAAATCTAAAAGCATACAAACTTGGCTTGCGATGTTGGTGAAATTTAACAGACATAAAAAGATAAATAAGTAACTACAAATCAGTTTCAATTTGTGTATGTGGAAGAAAAAGTAACAGGCACGCGAAATTGTAAGAAGCAGATATTAGAAGAAACATAGACATGAAACTTGAAAACTAAGAACCCTTACTCAATTCACTCATTGCCACTGACTTTTATAATATAATAAAATTTAGGACTCAACATGCTCACTCTGGTGAAGATGCAATATACTATGTGTTGTTCGCAAAAGAAGTAATCAAATCTAAATTAAATAATTTATCATTATGTTTTTTGTTTGTTTGTGGTTAATAATGGTGATATTTCTAATAAAGAACAAATTATAGTAGTATTTTAGTTTGTTGATATAAATGAAAAAAACTCAATTAAAATTCATTTTCAATACATGATAGCTTCATCGTATATGAAATTTTTATTAATTATTTATTTTCTAAACTTACTTAATAGTTTTGAGAACAAAGTTTCAACAAAAAAAATTAATATGAAAGTATCACAGCCACTAATTTTGAAGGAAACATCATGGTTTGCTCATCAACTTTAATCGGTTTAAATGAATACCTGCGCGCATATAAATATTTATTTGTTGTTTTGTAAACTCATTATTTACATAAAATATTTTAAGACTATACAAACAAAAAAAGTTTAATTCGCATACATATTTTATGTACTGGAAACAAATTTTGCTTTATAAGACTTTGTTCTATTTTATACAAACTATACTTTATAAGATTTTGTTCTATTTTATACACTTTCAAAGCGACATAGTCAAATGAACAGATAATTTTTACGCTATAAACTAATAGTTTAGAGCCTCCAAAATGTAAGAGGTAATTTAAATAAACTCTTAAATTTTGAATTATAGATATATATATATATATATATTTACTAAGTAAATTACTTATAACGCCCACCTCATATTATGATTAGAAGTTATTGATGAATATGCTTTGTATCTCTCAAAAAATACATCCTCTTATAGTCCTTAAAATTGAGACATGTTGGCACCTGCAGGGGAAAGTCGGCAATTACATTAGACTGATAACAAATAAAGGTAGAGCAGCACAAAACAAATAAAGTTAGGAATGATTACTCCAAATGGTAGATCCCCCAAGAGAATACTTTTCAATTAAGACTTTAACTGAACGTCGCTCACGAGGATGAGAAAACTTTGGAAACACTTTGTTTTCCCTTGTCACGCTGCTTGGTCCTCGTATATGCATCAGCATACAAAAAGAATGAAACACGAGTCAAGACAGTAGCAATAACGTTCAAAACATAGTTGTTGCTCTACCTCTTATAATCCAAGCAATTGGGCAAAATGAGATTGTGACTCACATTCATGAAAATGTATTTTTTTTTTCAATTGTTCTCATAAAAGGCTATACTTTTCTTGTTTGTTTACAATTCATATACTAGAGGTTCACCGTTGAGACATTTACGGATTATATACTTATTCGCATCAACATCATGAGATCTAAAAAATGGGCATAGAGAATGAAATTCACCAAAAACTTGGATAGTAATTAACATCCTGTAGGTCGAATGAATAAATTGGTTAGGGGAAATGTTCTGGAAGCTAGCAACTTCAAACAATCAGAGAAGATATAGTTTTCTCCAAATTTAATGAAAAAAACCTCATAGACCTCATATATATAGGGATTGAGCTACCTAACCTAACACAAGTACCAGCAATGGTTCCATCAAATCTAAAAGTATACAGACTAGGTTTGTGATGTTGGTGAACTTTAATAGACCTGAAAATTTGAACAAACAACTACAAGTCAGTTTCAGCTTGTGTATGAGGAAACAATAAGAAACATAGATGTGAAATTGTAAGAAGTAGATATCGGAAGAAACATAGACATGAAATTTGGAAGACTACTAGCCCTTATGTGTTTCCGACTGAATTTCGGTCTATCTAGGCAGAAAAAAGGTGTTTTTATATATCTTTCAAATTCATGAAGAAATAACTAAATGAAATGGAACAGCTAATAACAAAATCTTGACATTGTCTTAATATTAAAAAAACACAGCTCATTTAAAAGAAAGAAGTTAATGACATATGTCTAAGCATATTCACTCTAGTAAATTTAAAAGAAATAAGTTAAACCTTTGGAATTTGAAGTTTTTTTTCTCTATTTTTATTATAGAATAAAACTTAGGTTTCAGCATATTCGTTGAAAATGTGTTGTTTTGCAGAAGAGGTAATCAAATCTATATTGGATATCATAATGTTTTTGGTTTTCCCGTTTGTAATTGGTAATGCTGACATTTCTAATAAAAATCAAATGATTGTAGTATTTTAGTTTGTTGATAAAAATGGAAAAATCAAATAAAAATTCATTATCTTCATCGTATATAAAAGTAATTAATTACAGTGGACTAATGCCATTAATCTTGAAAGAAACATCATGGTTTCATTGTTTTGCTCATCAACTTCAATATGTTGTTGTAAAGATCATATGAATATAATTGAAGAAGATATTTTTGTTGGTGAAATCAGTAAATAAAATGTTATTATTCAAAGACCACACGATATACTCATTACAATTATTTTTTTTTATTTGAATTATTTTTTCCTATTATCAATTTGATTAAGCATGTTCATAATGGGGCATACATGATTCAGAAACATCAACATACGGTCATTAACGCTTCTACAACATTGTTTAAGTACTTATATGTAAATGATGATTCAGATTTTAGGAGGTACATATGTTCACAAAGTATTTGTTACAAATTGATCAATATATTAATGTTATATCAGTGATAAAATCAGCAAAAATATGAAAATTTAAAAATGATACATGGCATTTTCTCACGGATAAAAATTTTTTTTTAGTGAAAATATGATATTAATAAGTTTGACACTGAAAATGATTTGTTGACTCAAAGAAACCAAGAAATAAAATAAAAATACAAAATATACATCTCTACAGCTTAATTATGTGTTTTGAATTTGCAGCTTAATGAGTTCAATGTTTGTTTAAATATGGTAAACACTAAGTTTCTTAAATGTGTTGATTATTTATCTTCAATTAGTTATCTTTCTGTCTATTAAAATTTGACAAAATTAACCAAATTTTATCCATACGACTATAGTATTGTAAACTATGTATCTCTTTAATAACAAATAAACATTTACAGAATGTTTGAAATGATGAAATATTATACTTCTATGGTGATGAATTTAATGACATATATCCAATCTTTTGGTTAATAGGTTTTTGAGTTAGTTTGATATTGTATGTTGCAAATGCATTTATTGAGGGATGTTTTTTTTTTTAAATGGATATTTTAAGACTGATCGACAGATTCAGACTAGGGATCCATTTATTTAGTTTATAGGCTTTTAAAAAATTTGATATTGCTTGTCACAGTTGTAACTAATGAGAGATGTTTTTAGCAATAAATATTGTAACAACAAATAAAATAAAATTGGGTTGACAAAAAAATTTTAAATTTTTTTTAGTTTGTTATGTAGAAAAAATGTATTTTAGTTTGTCACAAATTTTAGACATGTATGAAAAGATTCTAAGAAATGAAAGATTGTTTGATACTTTAAGAAAATATCACATGAAGTGATTTTCTTTTGACTTGATAAATTTTTTTATGAATTCGTCTTTGAAACACTAGTTTTGAAGAGAAACCGTGTGATGTTTTAAATAAAAACATATAGATTATACATATAGTTTTTTTTTTAAAGAACAAAATTACATTAGTCAAAGTTATTAATAAAAATATGATTTGAGATTTCATTATATGAACTTTATATAATGAAGTTCATAACTAATAATATTTTTCTGAACTAAATGAATATCCGAGCAAATAAACAATTCTTTGTTTTTTTTGTAAACATATTAATTCAATAAAAACATTTATAATGTATATAAAAAAAATCAACTTCATAAGTATCTTAAATTTTTTTGTTAAGGGATCATGAGATCTAAAGTAATGGGCATAGATAACTTATTTCACCCAACTCTTGAGAATGTAATTCACCAAAAACTTGGATAGAAGTTAATATCCTTCAAGCTGAAGGATTAAATTGGCTAGGGGAAATGTTGAAGAAGCTAACAACTTCAACAATCAGAGAATGTATAGCTTCCCATAAACCTAAGGAAAAATAAACCTCGTAGACTATAATCTTGTTTGGGCATGGACTGTCATCTCTCTCATAATCTCCAGGAACCCTAAGTATAACCAAAGTAGGAAAATTGTATCTCTCAAATTCTACTTAAATTCTGGATTATAACACTTGACATAAGATTAACTTGGAAATAGTGACCCGCCAAGAGCCTATTTTCACGGGTAGCCCAACACCTACCAATTGGTGGTTGTGCATCATATTGGTATAATAAACCAAGATCAAAGTTGTATTCTGAAGCAAGACTCAGATAGTATGGAAATAGTAACATCTCATCTATCATTTATTTAGAGTGAGACGTACTATCCATGGTTCATGTCAAATTTAAAGTAAACGAACTTAGCTTGCAACGTTGGTGATTTGTGGTGGATGTGAAAATTTTGAACAAATAACTACGAGTCGATTTCAGCTTGTGTATGAGGAAAACCATGAACAGAAACGTGAAATTGTAAGAAACAAAAATCGGAAGAAACATAGACGTGAAATTGAGAGACCAAGAACCCTTACAAAATTTTACTCATTGCCACTGCTGTTATAACAGATTAAAATGTATGTCTCAGTATACTCACTCTAGTTATAAAACAAGTTATTATGTATTGTTTTGTAGAAAAGATCATCAAATCTATATTAAATAATTGATCATGATATTTTTGGTTTGTTTGTGGTTCATGTTGTTGATGTTTCTGAGGCAAAAAATAAATGATAGTAGTATTTTTGTTTGTTGATAAAATGGAAAATCAAATAAAAATTCATTAGTATTATAAGATATTTTCATCATATATGAAATTGTTATTAATTCTTTATTTGCTAAACTTCTAAACTTGGTTAAAAGTTATGAGACCAAATATTCGACAGAGTAAATAATATAAAAATATTACATTAGACTAATGTCATTGAGTTTAAGGAAAACATCATGATTTCATTGTTCTGGTCATCAACTTCAATCAGTTGTTGTGGTAGTTGCAAAAAAAAAGTGTTCGAGATTGGAAGTTTTGTTTTACGATTTCTCAGTTTTGAATGTGGTTAGTTATACATGTAAAAGAAAATATATGACCCGTGAAAATCACAATATATTCTTTAGGTTTACCACAATATATTCGTTAGGGTTCACATTACAGTATTGTGTATATTTATTTGAGCTATTTTCTCCTATTATCAATGCGTTTAAGCTTGTTCATAATGAAAGCATAAAATATTCAAAAACATAAAGTAAATGGTCTTTATAAACTTCCACAACTTTGTTTTGTATTTATCTTTAAATGATGATTCACATTTTGGGACTATAGTTTTCTAAGTATTTGTAACAAACTAATCAATATATTATGAATGCTATGTTATTGGTGAAATCAGTGAAACTATAACTTTAAAATTTTCAAAATGATATGTGACATTTTTTCATGGATAAAATTTATTTTATGGAAAAATATGATATTGAAAAGGTTGAAACTGAAAATGATTTATTAACCAAACGAAACCAAGAAAAATACATAAATACAAAATATGCATCACTACAAGTTCAAATGCTTATATGTCGTTTTGGATTTGCAGATTAATAAGTTTAATGTTTGTTTAACTAAACACCAAATTGCTTAAATGTGTTGATCTCTTATCTTCGATTGGTTTTCTTTCTGTCTATTTTAAAAAATTGATGAAATTAACCAAGTTCTATACGAATTTAGTATTATAGAGCATATATCACTTGAACAAGAATGAAGAGTATACATAATGTTTGAAGTGATGAAAGATGTTGTTCATATGGTGATGGATTCACATAGATATATCCCATATTTTGATTAATAGATTATGAATTTAGTTTGATATTGTATGTTTTCATTGCAACTATTGAGAGATGTTCTTTTAGAAATGAAAATTATAAGACTGATTGACAAAATCAGACTAACTATCAGTTTATTTAGTTTATAAGCTTTTGAATAGTTTGATATTGCATGTCATGGTTGTAACTAATGAAAGATATTTTAAGCAATAAAGATTGTAAGGATAATTAAAAAAATTGATTGACAATTAAACTTTTAATGATTGCTTAGTTTGTTATGTTGAAAAGATGTATTTGAGCTTGTTACCAATTAGTCACGACGAATGATTTTAAGATCCGAAAGATCATAGGATTCTTATAGAAAATATTACATAAAGTATTTTATGTTGGTTTTATTTTGGCTTAATAAATTTGTTGTTTGAACTAAATGATATCCACACATACAGTAGAAACTCTATAAGCAAATAAGATAAATTAATAAACATTATAAAGTGATAAATTTATCTGGTCCCGAGTTGGGATGATTCAAAATATGAAACAAATCGATAAAATAATAAGATAATATTTTTTAAAAAAATCCTATGTAAATATATGGTCTCACTAAAATCATAAATAATAATTTATCTACATATACGTTTTATGTAAGTACAAATTAAATATTATATTGTTGGTTTTATATTCACAATGAAATATCAATATTTTTCTTAAAATTTCAATATATTTTGATGATATTTAGTGAAACTATATCGAAAATCACATTTGAATTCTATGAAACATAAAAATATACACAAAAAATATAGTAAAACAATATGAAAGTCTAATTTCTACAATATATACAATAAAATCAACTATTTTTAATTTTATAAATAAAAATAGAAAAATCTAAAAAAGATTTTTTTTGTAAATTAATAACTTTATAAATTAATAAAGTTATTACTCCCAACATTATTAATATATAGAGTTTTTACTGTATAGATATTTCTTTGTTTTTTGTATTCACATTATTTTGATAAAAACATTTTTATAAAGTATACAAACAAAAAAAAGTTTAATTTGCATACATATCTTAAGTACTAGAAACATTTTTTTTTCAAATGTTGAAGTGTGTTGATAAGTTTCGACTATAAGAGGGTCATACAAAAATTTTAGTAATAATATTTTTAGATAAAAAATGTCCAAAAACAGAATTTAGGTTATTGAATTAAAATTTAGAAGATTGTGTTCTATTTTATATACTTTCAAAGCAACATAAACATGTATTTTTAAATCATGACCATTTTGGACATAGTCAAATGAACTAATAAATTTTTAAGGTTATAGACCAATAGTTTAGAGCCTCAAAAATTTAATTAGTTTACATAAACGTACATTCTGAAATTGTAACTTTTTAAATTAAATTCTTAGTAAATTAATTATAACCCGTCCATGTTTTACTTTGGATCAAATCACAGAAACCCACCAGTTCTACTATATATATTTGTCATCCAGAATCTTTTCTTTTACGGTATGGAAATTAGATATTATTGTATATATATGAGAATCCAAATAAACTTTTATAACCAAGAAAAACTAAAGTGAAAATCAAAATCATATAAAATTGAAACTAAATGTTGATGAGCAAGAGCACCGTCGCAATAACATCCATTGGACTAACAACCATCATCACAGTAAACTTACAGAAGCAGCAAAGTTTCACAAAACACATTCTTAATAACATACATAGACTTGACTATCAGAACTAGCGGAACAGGCAACTGATGATAAGACTCTATGATTGTTAAATACCTCAACAGCTACTTCATTCAGCTGAGAGAGGGATTGGTTTCACAGCGCTTTGAATCCGATGAAAAGCTACTCTCACTCTTTCTTTTAGACCTTCATGCTCACCCTCTACATCTCCACTCTCTTTATCAAGATGAGCGACATTGCCATCGACACTAATCACCAGCTTCCCATTCTCTCCAAGTTTCACATCCCCGAAGAGCGACACAAGAAGAGCATATATCACTTTTTCCACTTTTTTCCCATTCTCTTCTTCGGATTTCACAGCAACTTCTTCCTCCGCAACGATCTTGGGGACTTCCCGGCTGATGTTGAGAACCAGAGCCACAATGGAGTCTGAAACCATGTCACTTATTGGATCAGATGACCACTGAAGCGAGATGTGCTTCTCTGACTCTTGCTTCACGGTTACTCTTTCGTGTACTTTCAGTGCTGGAAGACCGGTTTCCTCGTCCGTTGAAGATTCAACGCTCTCGAAAATCTTCCCGAGGCGATGTGTTATCACACCGAAAGCTCCAGAGAAAGGGATAGTTATCCGCTGAGTAACAGTTGCTGTCGATAGCTGTGAGAAAACATGGAGATCATCAGGTGCCATTATCTGATAAGCGAAACCTTTCTTCACCAGAATCCCACTCACTGAATCTCCAACATCAGGTGTCTTCTCAGCCAATCTCCCAATGGTTTTCGCCATTTTCTCAGAGTTGAAGTACATTTCAACCGACTCACAGTTCTTCGGATTCATGATCCTCGTGTTTCCATCAGGAAACTCCGTGAAGAGTTTCTGTTTGAGCCTCATCATCTCGTTAGCTTCACCGTGGACAAGGATGATGTTTGGTGGCATGAGCTCTTTCAAGAAAGTGCTCGTCTGCGCATAGTCTGCGTGAGCAGAGAAGGAGATGTAGTGCACTTGCATGTTGAGAGGAGCAGTAAGACCGTTCATAAGAGTCACCTCCTTGGGCTCATTGATGATCGTTTTCGCCAGCGTACCTTCCACCATATAACCTGGTATGATACATGCGTTTCTCTTATCCGAACACCAGATGTCAAAGAGCTGCCTCGAGAAACCGCTTTGAAGACCACCAGGACTAGCCATAACCACAGACGGACCAACATCTCTGAAATCATCGATGCTGTTCAGCGCAGATATGTGCTTGAACACAAAGGGATTAGAATTCGCAAACTGGTTGCGGATCCTGTCGTTCATGGATAAAATGTAGGTCTGGTAAACGGCCATACACTTCTTGGCGAGCGGTGAAGCATAGTAGATAGGGATGTTGTGTAGATCAGGGTGGTTGGCCCAGTACTCATCTAGAATCAAGAGGAGTTCCTGCGCACGGCCTAGGGCAAAAGCTGGGATCAGGACACGACCGCCCTGGGCAACTGTCGAATGGATTACATCGGTGAAGCGTTTCTCCCTGATGTGACGAGACTGATGAAGCTGGACGCCGGAAGTGGATTCAATGATGCATATGTCAGGGGAGAATTGAGGAAGCTCAGCTGCTCTTAGATGTCGGTCTTCCTCACGGGAATAGTCGCCTGTGTAGAGGATCCGGACACCAGCTATGTCCACCATGAACATGGCTGCACCCAAAACATGGCCAGCCGTGTAGCACCAGAACTTAATGCCGTTCACTTCAACCGTTTGATGGAAATCAATAACCTGGACAGGAATTAGACATAAATCTTAGCTGATCATCTCTCTGAAACCGATGGAAAACGTTTTAAATTCAAGCATAACCCAATGGACTGATCAAAGCGAGAACAAGAATCATATATATATATATATGTTATCAATGATTTAAACATGCAAGAAGACTAAAAGATGCGCACACTACACGTTCAGATGGCAAGTGTGTGATCCTTTGTAGGATTCTAAGAAGTAAACTTAAACACACTACTTTAATTAAACATGGAGGAAAGGCGCAGGATAATTTCGAATGCAGCTAAAGACAAAGCAAGAATAAGTTGCAGTAGAGACCTCAATTTTATCCATGGATTTGTTGATATCATGTTCATCGAACAACATGTCTTCCACAGAAACCTTGCTGACTTTAACATAATCTGTAAGCAGCAACTTGTAGATAGCCTTGGTAGCATGCGTCATGAAAACTCTTCCTTTGAATGTAGTCTAATCAAAACAAATACTAATGTGTATTAGTTCCAGCTAAAGTTTAACAAGAGGATCCATCCATCGAGTAAGAGAAACAAAACCTTCTCTAGAAAATAAGGTAGGGATGCTGCATGATCCAAATGAAAGCTGCAACAGAAAGCATGCATCACATCAACCAACAAGCATAAAAAGGCAATCATCACATCCTAATCCAACATGTTTCCTCTACACTCCCAAGTGAATCTCTTAAGATGAGAAAAATCAAAGCCAAATCTGAGGGAGGAAAGTGAACATACTGAGTAATCAAGAGGACATCAATGGTGGAAGGATCAATCTCATCGAAGTAAGGCAACGCAGCCATTCCCGAGTAGGCAGGATTGATCCCGCAATCGAACTGCAAAACGGATAAAGACATAAGCAAAAGCAAAAGCAAAAGCAAAAGCAAAAGCAAAAGAAAGAGTGAATTCGAAAAAGGCGGAAAGTGGACCAGAATGGTTTTGCCGCGGAAGGACATGTAAACGCAGGAACGACCAACTTCGTTACCGGCGCCTAAAGGAGTAACGATAAGCTGATCTCCTTCTCGCGACATTGGCTGCTGCTCTCTTCTTTTCAGCGATGTTGCCATTTTCTCGATTTCTTTCTCCTCCTTCTCTAGAGAGAGAGATATAACAACAGTGTGGAAGGAACACACTCCGAGATGAAATTTAGCACATCTATTGAATCTCTAAACCCTAATAACGTTTGGCGAATTAAAAAAAAAAAACAAATAAGAAAGGAGAAAAAAGACGACAACAGTGGTCGTCGAACCCACGACCTGCTGATCCGAAGTCAGACGCCCTAATCCACTGCGCTATGCGGTCGACATTAGCAAATCGTCAAACTGATAATAATTAATCCTAAAAAACATAAAACTAGAAAAAGGGGATTTCTATACCGACAATACCCTTGTGTTGAGAGTCTTATAAGAGCATCTTTATTGGAGGTAACTAGAGGGTTTTTTACCGTGTGGGTCCCGCGTAGGACCCACTTTTTTTTAAGAAACCGGTTACCAAAACTACCAAATAGTAGTCGGTCCTTAAGGGTTTCTTACACTGTTCGCGGATCCCACTGATACGTGGCGACCTGCGATTGGTTCGTTTTTTATTTTTATTTTTTTAATTCGAAAAAGTAAAAAAAAAAAAAAAAAAAAAATTAAGAAACCCCAAATGGGGTTTCTGGGATATTGATGCTCTAAGAATACAAAACCGGTCACATTGTTTTATAAACATGCAAAAGGGTATTTTGTCAAAATACTAAAACATCTGACTCGGTATCTTTTCTTCTTTTCCTTTTTTTTTTTTTTTTTTTTTTTTTTGGGTCTCGACACATTCAATTATATCTCCCTTTTTGACCCTTACCTTCCTTCCACTTCCGCCGCCCGTAGGTCGTCGCTGCATCAAGTTTCTGGCCGTTCATTCTCAAGTTAGTTTCCTTCCAATTCTCTCTCTTTATTATTTTTTTAATTTCTCTCATATTCCCTAATTGGAATATACCCATACGAGAGATCGATCCTTCTCCGCCTCCCCTTCCGTGATTCAAGATCTTTCGTATTCGATTTCAATTGTCTCTTCTTCTTTTTTTTTTTGCGTTATGCTTAGAATAAGTACAAACACCCTTTATATTCATTCATCTTTGAGCTTCTTTGTAATTTCAGGTGATATAGTTCAAACCCCAATTTAAAAGCTATGGTTGATTTAGATGACTTGCTTTTGGAAGCTGCTGGGAGAACAAACGCAGCTCCTCCTTCTAGGGCCCGTCATCCTCCTTCGAGGAGACGTGAAGGTTCTTACTCTGATGGTGGCAGCGATTCAAATTCTGATGCAGATCGTGGCTATCCAGCTACTAAGAAACCTTGTGCTTCTCAAGTTCCTTTAAAGAAGAGATTAGAGGCAGAGAGAGATGCCACATCTGATCCTGAAGGTGACAGCAGCAGCGACGAGGAATCTGATTTCGGTGACGACCTTTACAAGAACGAGGAAGACAGGCAGAAGCTTGCTGGGATGACTGAGTTTCAGAGAGAGATGATTCTCGCCGAACGCGCTGACAAGAAAGGTGACAAGAGCTTCACTGAGAAGCTTAGGTCCAAGAGGGAAAACGACAAGACAACCACCACCCCTCTTTCCCAAAAGAAGAACACTCACCCTCTTCCTGCCTCTCGTGGTGTTCGCTCTTCTGCTAGATCTGCTGACAGAGCGGCTGCAAAGGATGATGCTTTGAACGAGTTGAGGGCTAAGCGTATGAAGCAGCAGGACCCTGCTGCTCTCAGGAAGCTCAGGGATGCCTCCAAAGGTGGCAGAGATTTCTCGTCCATGAAGAGGAAACAATTAGCTAGCTCAAGTGATAGTGATAGGTCTCAGAGTGACGATGAAGGCTCCAATGGAGGTATGGTAGACAGTGATGACGACAGGTCAGATGTGCCTACGTATGAGGATATTAAGGAGATTACTATTAGGCGGTCTAAGCTTGCTAAATGGTTTATGGAGCCTTTCTTTGAGGAGCTCATCGTTGGTTGCTTTGTGAGGGTTGGGATTGGAAGGTCGAAGAGTGGTCCCATTTATAGACTCTGCATGGTGAAGAATGTTGATGCAGCTGATCCGGACAAGGCGTACAAGCTAGAGAACAAGACTACACACAAGTACCTTAACGTGTTCTGGGGTAATGAAACCTCTGCTGCTCGTTGGCAAATGGCGATGATCTCAGATGGGCATCCTGTGGAGGAAGAGTACAGGCAATGGATCAGAGAGGTTGAGAGAACAAATGGTCGACTGCCTTCAAAGGAAGATGTATCAGAGAAGAAGGAAGCGATCAAAAGAATCAACAGCTTTGTCTACTCGGCGGAGACTGTTAAGCAGATGTTGCAGGAGAAAAAATCAGCCTCGGTGAGGCCGATGAATATCGCAGCCGAGAAAGATCGGCTTAGAAAAGAGTTGGAGATTGCCGAGAGCAAAAACGATAGAGCTGGTGTAGAGAGGATCAAAGCCAAGATCAAGCAGCTCGATGCCTCACGGAATAAGAAAGGTGTAGATAAGAAAGCACTCAAACTCTTCGAGATGAACAAGAAGAACAGAGCCGAGAATTTCAAGAACGCATCAGAGGTGAAATCAATCACTGCTAGTCTCAAGGCTGGTGAAGCTGGGTATGATCCGTTTTCAAGGAGGTGGACACGCTCATCAAACTACTACAATGGTAAAAACAGTGGGAAAGACGGAGGAGAGAACGAGGCAGCAGCTGCAGCAGAACCGGTTGGAACCAATGAAGCAGATGCAGGCGGTGTTGAAGCGACAGAAGCAGCTTTAGAAGCGGCTGCAGAGGCAGGGAAGCTGATAGACACAAGAGCTCCAATAGGTCAAGGAGCGGAACACAATCTGATGCATAACTTTGAGTTACCTTTATCCTTAACGGCATTGCAGAAGTACGGAGGACCTCAAGGAGTACAGAAAGCATTCATGGCGAGGAAACAGGTGACAGAAGCAACAGTGGGATGCAGGGTTGTTGAGAACGATGGTAAGAGACATGGACTTACGTTAACTGTTAGTGATTACAAGAGAAGGAGGGGTCTTCTCTGATTATTGGATTATGTCTCTCAAGGGTCTTTTCAGTGTTTCATCATCATCTTCTTGTTAAAACTGCTGCTTGCTTTTCTTTCTTTTTGTTTGTACTCAAAATGCTTAGAGCAATTTGTTTTTTTTTTCCCTAAAATATTTTTGTATTTGTTTCTTATGTGAACTCTCCTGATTAGTGTATGACTGCATGAGATTAGAAATCAAGTTTGATGCCAGTCTTGAATTTAGATGGCTTTGCCGTTTTACTCTACAAATACGGCGGAATCTAGTTAGACACCGATGTTATAATCCTCAATTCTCTCACCAATCTCCACAACGTAGTTGGAGCACAAGCAGTTGATCCGGTTACAAGAAAATGGAGCAGGCTTATCAACGCGGTGCTCATCTTTAACAAGAATCACCCTCTGCTTGAAAGATTCATCAAAGAGTACACAATAACCTTCAATGGTAACAAATGGGGTCTCCATACTTTAGTATCAAGAGTCGTTGCATGATTCAACACTTCTTCCTCGGATTTAGGATTCTCCCTTCTTCCACCTTCTGCGTTTTATCCTGTGGATTGGACTAGAATCAGAAGATTTTACAGAGCGTCAGCGAATGAGAGTGAGGTGAATTGGTCAAGGAAGAGGCTTATGCATTTGCGTAAACAGAGAGAGTAAGAAGCTTAGGATTGAAGAAGGAAGCATCATTCACCAACTCATGTCTGAATCTTGTATCTTTTGTACAATTTAGTTATTAAGAAACCATATAAAGTAAGTTTCTACAGGGGGGGAGAGAGACGAACACAAAAGTCTATTCTATTCTATGTGACAGTGTGTGTATTTTATCAACTTAGTCAATACTTACAAGCTACTCATTCGAATACTCGGATATCTAGGAACCTCATAATAGTCTTTGGCCCTTGTCAAGCACACGTAGTAAAGCTCGGAGACAATCCCTGTTTATGAACGCAGCTCCAGCCCCCAAACACGCCTTTCCTTAAAGATCGACAAGAAGAGGAGCAGTGTTCCCAAAGTAGACATGGTACTTTGTGTGGTAAGCGTTTCGCACAAATCCCGCAAGTAAACACACCTCTGCTATGAAGAAGAAAAAACCCTGCACAAGTCAGAACAAGATATCGTTTGCAGTTGACCAACTAGAGCAGAAGTGAAAATCACCATTGTAACAATCAACCATATATACAAGGGAACGTTTAGTTCTTAATTTGATTTTAGAGAGTTAAGTTAGTAGTTCTGAACTCAAGGACGGTAGTCTAAATCTCCATTGCACACATCTATGTCAAGTAGAAGCTTAGAGCATGCAGGCGTCAACTATTTCCATTCTACTCACAAGAATAATATAATGAATGATATCTTCATCATTTATGGATTATTCTACAAGAGATAATTAATTATTTTTACCAGGTGGTGATGAAAAGAACAATAGCATAGGATCTAGACCCACTTGGTGATAAGCATCGGCTCGCCACCATTATGAAGAGCTGACTACTTGCCACTATAAGGTCAAGAAAGAACCTATTCGAGACCAGTTGCTATATCTTTCTCATACACACAGTAGCTTGAATCTCCTGATTCATTAATAACTTCCACTATCACCAAAAGGCAACACAAACAAATATCAGGAAGAACACAATACAAGAACCACAAATAACATTTGAACAAAATACTTAGAAGCAATAATAATCAAATCATATTTACGAGAGAGAGATAGAGAGGGAAACCAACGGTGGTTCTTCTCTGTTCGGCAGCAACGGCAAGACCAAAAGCTGTGAGATCAAACACAAACACTAGAAACAGTAGCAACACAGAAGCCATAGCAGCCAAAGTCGAATAAATCAAAATCCTAGACCCAGATAAATAATCTCTTCCTTTTCTTCTACCTCTACGTGTACTTGTACTTCATCGACACAGTTTCTGGTGAGGAAACTGTTGGAAAACTTTGTAGTAACTGTTTTAGGTGTTTGAAGAAAGAGAGAGAGCGCGCGCGTTGGGAGTAATAAAATATATTTTCCTTTATAGAAAAAATCCTTATATATTAATGAAAAAATTGTCAAATATAACTCACAACTTCATTTCAAATGCAAAAGTAAATCCTAATCAAATGCAAAACTAACCTAAAAGCTATTGAAATTACAACCAGTCCCTTGTGAACAAACAAAAAAACCAAAATTTTTTTACGTTTCTAACCCTCGTAAGTCGTCTGGTCTAGTTCTACTTAGAAATAATTTAAAAATTTTGTAAAAAATATTTTGATAAGTGAAAAATTGAAAGCATGTAATTAACATATGTTTTAAGAGATATAAATTAAGATGTAACAAAATTTAATTGTTTTCAACATAGATGAGTGAAAGTAGTGAGTCATGATATTCTTTGGTTTATGTTTTGCCGTTGTAGTATTGTATGTGCTCTTAGGGTTAGATTTTGGAATGAATAAATGTTTTTTTGAAAACTTTAAAATTTACCTAAGTGTGTTTAAAGTAAACATTGTTTAAGTATAACTACGGCTTTATAACGTGGCTAGTTAGTTAATTTAGTCAATTTAGTTTAGAGGTTAAATTTAAGGTCTGGGAGTAAGTCGCCTGATGTACAGTATTCAACAGACGACTTACTAGTAAGTCGTCCAAACCGGACCGAACCTTTAATTTTACAATGTACTTTTAAACCTAACCGGATTATTTACCGGCCATATATAAGGTGTTTTTTTTTAATTCTCTGTTTCGCGAAATTCAGAAAACCCTAACGTCGTTTCTCTCAAAGGCGATTTCGAAGGCGATTTCCGCCGATTCTCTCTAATCCATCGTTCTCACCGCCGGTTATCTCTCCGCCGTTATCACCGTCGTTCTCACCACCGTTCCCACAGCCGCTTCCTCTATTTAAGATCCGAGAGGAAACCCTAGCGCGCATTCTCTCAGAGGCGTCTTGTTGAACTCCTTCACCGGTAAGTTATATCTCTTACTGTCGAGTGATTGATTGAGGAAAAGATGAACATAAAACGTTGTCTCTATCAATTTATACACTCGTTATTTTTTAAACGTCTATTTTTGCAGATATATAACCGCTATGTCGAAGGCGACTTTATCTTCTCCGAATTTTCAGGTCGACTTTAAAATGTTCTACTGGAAGTCTTGGAAGACTTATAATTAAGTCGTTTGGAAAGTCTAAGTCTTTGATTGTTTTGAGATGGTTGACTTAATTATAAGTCTTTGATTGTTTTGCAGGCAAAAAAAAAATGGATATACCAGAACTCCCCCGTAGGATACATACATTAGGAGAAGAGCCCCCCGCAGTGCATAGCATTTCGTATCATACTTGTTGGACGTTGCATAGTGCTTTAAAGAAAGCTCTTCATGATGACGAATATGAAGAGCTGAAGGAGTCGAAGTTGGGAGTTTTCATCAAGTTCCAAGAGCTTGAATTTGATTGGGCTTCAAGGCTGGTTCATTACATGCTCGATTTCCAGCTGGACATAAAGAAGAAGTATGAGCTGTGGAGTCTCGTTGGTCCAGAACCTGTGAGGTTTTCACTGTTAGAATTTGAAAACCTCACTGAGAATTTGAAAACCTCAGTGGTCTAAACTGCGAGTACATCGAGGACCTTGAGAGACCTCACTGTGTTGTTACAAAGGAGTTGACTTCTTTCTAGGAGATGTTGGGAGTTCATGTCGAAGCTGGGCCATCCAGTCAGGAGATAATAGCAGCATTTGAGAGATGCGAAGGGTGGTCTCGGGATGATCGCAAGTGGCTCGTGTACCTTGCCATCTTCACTGGATACATTGAAGGGAGAAAGTATTCAACCCCTACACGGGTTAATCTGGCAAGGCTAGTGATGGAGCTAGAACGGTTTGAGAATTATCCATGGGGGAGAGTTGCGTTTAAGGTGCTGATGGACTCTGTGAAGGGCAGAGATATTTCGGGTTATTACACTATTAATGGGTTTGCACAAGCTCTCCAGGTTTGTGTGTTCACAGCTCTGCCGGAATTGGGTGCTAATTATGGTAATCCTCTCCCAAACAATACATCTCCACCGATACTGGATTACAAGGGTCGCAAAGGACGCATACAGTTTAAAGAGGCTATCCTCAGTCAGGTATTTACTTCAATTTGGACGACTTCGCAGAAAACTTATAATTAAGTCGTCTGATAAGTCTTCCAACTGGACGACTTAGTTGAAGACTTATAATTAAGTCGTCTGGAAATTCTTCCAGCTGGATGACTTAGTAGAAGACTTATAATTAAGTCGCATGGAAAGACTATCCAGACTACTTAATTATAAGTCTTCTAATAAGTCTTCCAGCTGGAAGACTTTCCAGACGACTTAATTATAAGTCATCTACTAAATCGTCCAGCTGGAAGACTTTCCAGACGACTTAATTATAAGTCGTCTGCGAAGTCTTTTCTTTCCATCTTTCTTAATCTGTCAAATATCTAAGTTCATATCTTCTATTTACTGCAGACTAGGGTGATCAACTTTGTTCAGAAGGACATTGGTGAAATGTTTCCAAAATGGGAGTTTGATGTTGAGGACACGCCCGCGGAGAACATAATTAAACTCATGTTTGTGAAGAAACTGTGGAAGTAGACCATGAATTGCTAGGAAGTCACCGGTACTTGGGTCGATACAAAGCCGGCGGTTGTGAGTCCAGCAAAGAAAAAGGTAGTGAAGGAAGACAGTCCAAGACCTCGGAAGAAATTGTAAAGAGGCTAGTGAAGAGGCAACTGCAGAGGTTAGTGAAGAGGTTCATACAGTGGCTCGTTCAGAGGTGACTACGACTGTTGGTGGGTTGACCAAAGAGGATATTAAAACCATGTTCAAGGACATAGTTGATGCCATGAGAGAAGGGTTTGGGATGTGCCTTAAGGAGATCAAGTATCTGTCGGAAAGGGTGGAAGCTGTGGAGAAGAAGGTTGGTATCACCACAAAACGGAAAGGGACATCATCTCAAAACATTACCTCTCCACCTAAACCGACGCTCGAACCCGGGGTTAGTAACGAATCCTCTCCCAACAATAGATTGACTAGACAAAGTCTTAAGAATAAGAACTGAGAAGTTGCATTTGCTTTGTTTCTTGTATGTCAGAACATGTGTGCTTTGTTTATAGTGTATGAAATGGTTATTATTGTTTGAAATGGATCTTTGGTTATTATTGTTTGAAATGGTTATTATTGTTTGAAATGGATCTTTGGTTATTATCGTATAAATTCATCTTGTATATTGCAAAGTGAAAGTGTTAATGGGACGAACGCGGGAAGGAAGAGCTTGGCGGAGGATAAAGGTCCAGATGTGCCCGCAGATGATAGTTCCTCGAAAGATAAAGCTCCAGAACCGAGCCTTGTTCTATTGGACAAAAATCAACCCACTGTTTCGGATTTACTGAAGGAGGATGCTAGATATCAGGAAAAGAGGGATGCTGCTTTGGCACTTTGACGTGCAAAGAGTGATCGAACAAGGAAACTTGCTGTCTCACAGCAATCTCCTTATACGGCAAACAACACGGCCAAAGTGATCATTTCAAACAAAAAGCTTTATCCAGGCTATAATCCTTTTGCACCAATTGACAAGAAGAAGTTGAAGGAGCTCGCTGATTGGTTGAAAACTTGTCCGTAAGTGTTTGCTTTTCCCATAATAACTTGCTTTAGTCTACAAAAACTAATTGCTTTTAACATTTTGTGTTTGCAGTCATTATAAAACACCTCTCGATAAAAAACCACGTAGAAGTAGAACTTGGTGGTATACCATCCTCCGGACTTCCTTAGAGTGGCTGGAAGACTGTGTATGTCTTCTGCTATGACTTAGATGACTTACTGATAAGTCTTTTTTGTAGACGACTTACCAATAAGTCGTCTGGTAAGTCATCTACGTAGAAGACTTACCAGACCACTTAATTTGTCTACGACTTACTGATAAGTCGTCCGGTAAATCGTCTACGTAGAAGACTTACCAGATGACTTAATTTGTCTATGAATTACTTGTAAGTCGTCTGGTAAGTCTTCTATGTAGTCGTCTGATATCTTCTGATTTGTACCCTATTTTATATGCAGCATATTAATGCTTGGATTAATGTGCTGAGGAAGAGGTAAGACGCTAACCCACAACATTTTAGGAGCGAGAGAATATGCTTCCTTGATCATATCTTTGCTCAGCAATGGAGATTCAACTTCAAAGATTTTAAGGACTCAGAGCCCGATCAGAACGGTTTAGGAAGAAGACTCCCTGGTGGGGCGTGAAATTATTATGCAGGCACTATACCATCATTTTACCAATCGAACAAGGTTTGGGGGACAGATATTGATGATATCTATGCGCCAGTGAACTACACCGACATTCAATGGATTGCTATGTGGATATCGATCCCTAAGATGCACATAGTCGTCTTTGACAGCATTTGTTCCAGTATCTCCCCAGAAGAACTCGATGTGGTAATGGAGCCTTTTCTCTACATGGTCCCTTATATGCTTGTTGAGTGCGCTTCCTCAGACGAACAACGTGCCCAATACAGCCTGGAGCCATTCACATATGAGAGACCGACCAATATACCTCTGGCCCGAGCTGGTGATTGTGGCGTGTACGCTCTAAAGTACATTGAATGTCATGCTCTTGGGATAGAGTTTAGTAAAAAAGACTTTTCTAAGCCCAACGGGAAGATTATGAGGGATAAGATGGCGGTGGATATATTTCAAGAGCTTCCTGACGCGCATGAGTTCGAAAACAAGGACAATGATGCCAACCTTGGTGCGTATGAGGGGTGATAAACAGGCTACATTAGATTATTTTGTATGATAGATTAGGCTGATGTGTGTATTTGAACTTGATCCCTATTTTGTAACATATCTTCTGCGCAGAAGACTTATAGTTAAGTCGTCTGGAATGTTGGACGACTTAACTATAAGTAGTCTGGAAAGTCTTCTGTGCAGTGACCTTTTGTAACCTTTCGGATAATATAAAGGGCAAGACCTTCTTAAATTTGTTTGGTAGTGCAATTTGACAAAGAAGTTGACACATATAAGTTCATAGCACAAATTTTTAATACATAGACTAAACACTAGACGACTAACTAGACGACCTTCTGGACGGCTAACTTGAAGGTCTTCTGGAACAAAAAACCCTGGACGACTAACTTGAAGGTCTTCGGGAAGAAAAAACCCTGGACGACTAACTGGACGACCTTCTGGACGACTTACTTGAAGGTCTTCTGGAAGACTAAACACTGGACGACTAACTTGAAGGTCTTCTGGAAGAATAAACCCTAGACGACTAACTGGACGACTTAATTGAAGGTCTTTTGGAAGAATAAACCCTGGACGACTAACTGGACGACCTTCTGGACGACTTAATTGAAGGTCTTCTGGAAGACTAAACCCTAGACGAACTTCTAGACGACTTAGGACGACTAACTTGAAGGTCTTCTGGAAGACTTACTTGAAGGTCTTCTGGAAGACTAAACACTGGACGACTAATTTGAAGGTCTTCTGGAAGAAAAAAACCCTGGACGACTAACTTGAAGGTCTTCTGGAAGACTTACTTGAAGGTCTTCTGGAAGACTAAACACTGGACGACTAATTTGAAGGTCTTCTGGAAGAAAAAACCCTGGACGACTAACTGGACGACCTTCTGGACGACTAACTGGACGACCTTCTGGACGACTTACTTGAAGGTCGTCCACGTCATTTCTTACATTGTGGTTTTGTATGGTCAGTTTCCTTGCATTTTGAGCATCAATAAACCATGTGTTGCTTCCGGGGTTTGCGTCCTCTCATCCTGGATAGCTCCAACCAAGATTGCCATCTTGATTTCTTATGTCTTCCCAGACCACGCTTTACATTCGGAGGAAAGCATGTGCGTTCCTCAACTTGTTGTCCAACAGAAGGATATATATTATCTGAGTATCCTGCAAACAGGAAATCCTTTGAGTACACTGGACATACAAGTGTGGAGATATGCAAACCAGCAGATGTTCCAGCAGCTATAGCATGAGAGCAAGGTATTTTCTCCACTGCATAGACACCACAATCACACTTTCCATGTTCCAAATCAACCACACAGTCCATTTTGCCACCTTTCACAAAGAATCGCCATCCATCAATTGGTTGTACCGTCATCGTATCCGCTATCTCCGATCGAACAGCAAGCAAGAAGTATTCAACATCTCGACTATGTTGTGTTGGGAGACTCAAAGCATCTTCTCTCCTTTTCCAAAACCACTTTCCTAGGTTCTCCCTTATGAACTCCAACGGGAACTGAACCAGAAATCCTCTAGCTCGCTTCAGAGTGGAATTAATAGATTCAGCCATGTTGTTTGCCTTTATGTTGTACATGTCCCCCTGACAATAAACCCTTGACCATAGGCTGACGTCGGCATTCTCTAAATACGTTGCAAGGTCCGGGTTTGCACTCCGTATCTCAGCCATGTACTGGTCAAAATCTGAAACCGTATGAGCATAAGCAGCACCTTTCACCAAGTACAAGAGATGTTTCCCTTTATACTTTTTGACAATGTTATCTTGAAGGTGATAATAACATATTCCTCGGGTTGCCCAAGGAAACACCTTATCACACGCACTTTTAATGGCCGTGTGCCGGTCGGAGACTATCACCAGAGGCTGCTCATCATATACACAACTAGCCAATTTTGTGAAAAACTATTCCCAAGAAGGTTCATCTTCAGCATATACGATCCCAAAAGCCAATGGAAATATCTGAAAATTCTCATCTTGTGCGGCTGCAACTAACATAACACCTCCATACTTCCCACTTAGGTGAGTCCCATCCACCACAATGAGCCTTCTCTGATACTTAAAACCTTTGATAGAAGCTCCAAAAGAGAGAAATAAATACTTAAATCTATTGATAGAATCAAGTTCTATAGCCGTGATAGAATCGGGATTTGCTAAGGAGATTTGCTCGAGATATGATGGCAGACGTGAAAACCCATCTTCTGCTGATCCTCTCACCAATGTTTGTGCATATAAAAGTGCTCTATATGAAGTGGTGTAATCAAACGTCATGCCAAACATGTTCTTCATTGCATCAGTGATATGCTGCGGTTTCAACCCATCAATGATTCCAATACGATCAATGAAAAGCCTGCCAACATACTTCGGAGTACAGTGTCTCCGCTGAGCGAGTTGGTCACCCATTGAGCATGTATGTTTTTCCACATACTTTGTTACCCAAAACGTGTGTGTCCCATGTTTCACACTCACTCTGATCTTCCATTGACAACCACTAACCGGACATGTTGTCACAAGGAGAGTTTTCGTTGACTTGTATATTCTGAAGGAGAACCTAAACCTCACTGCTGTCAACTGCAGCTCTGAAAGCAGTGCATCATTGCTAACAAAACTCTGGTTGACATAGATATTGTTACCATTCGATCTTCCTCCTTCAATCTTTTTGAAATCTTCAAAACACATATCATTATCTTCCTCATCCTCATCTTCAACCTTTCCATAAACACTGTAATCCTCACCATTCCCGTCCGCTTCAGCAACAATAGAGATATCAGCATCCTCCTCCCCATCATCCTCCTCCCCATCATGATTTTCATCTTCAACCAAATCGTCATCATCATCTTCAAAACATTCATCAGCTTCATCAGCTTCATCATCTTCTTCCCTGAACTCTGAAACCGTTTCCACCTTGCTACGGCTTGATACACAAAGCCGTACTCCATGCGTTTTGGTTATCTCGAACAAGTTTCGAACTTGTCTATCAATTGTAACATGAATAGGAGGGGTGTCTGGAGCCAACATCATTTCTGTTGGTAATGAGTAGGTTATCTCTATAGATTATGTGCTCCTGTCCAGGTTATAATCTTCTTGAGCCATTGCAAGAAGTTCAGCATGTGTCGAACCTTCCCCCAAAAAAATGATTCTCGCTCCTTTGACATTATCAACCACATAATCCCAACGGAAACCTTTCAACAACCATTCTCCATACACTGCATGTAACTGACGCATCATCTACAAAAATTCAAAATAAAACACATTAGTAAACATAGAGAAAATGAAAGTTTACTAAACATTGACGCAGACGACATACCAGTAAGTCGTCTGGAAGACTTACCAGTAAGTCGTCCAAACAGTTCATTTTTGCAATTGAATTTTAAATAGGACGACTTAGGACGACTTACAAGTAAGTCGTCCAGCTTTGTTTGTTAAAAAAAAAACTTTAGACGACTTACCAGTAAGTCGTCTAGGATAAAACGGGTTAGTTTTACATTTGACCGAATTGTGTTAGATATTTGACTTTTCCTGGACGACTTACCAGTAAGTCGTCTCTGGATAAGCAAAAATTTCAATATTTTATTAAAGCTAGACGACTTATTTGTAAGTCTTCTCAGGTTAGTTTGCAATTCAAAAAAGAAACTTAAATATTTAACTTTACCCAGACGACTTACTTGAAAGTCGTCAAGGTAGACGACTTATGAAAAAGTCGTCCGAGATAAGCAAAGTTTGACCAGAATCTAGGAAATAAATCTGGACAACTTTGCTTATCCTGGACGACTTTCAAGTAAGTCGTCTTACTTGACGATTTCCGCGTAAGTCGTCTGGGAAAAGTTAAATATTTAAGTTTTATTTTCCAATTGCAAAACTAACTTGACACGACTTACAGATTAGTCGTCTAGCTTTAATAAAATATTGAAATTTTTGTTTTCCCGGAGATGACTTACTGATAAGTCGTCCAGGAAAAGTCAAATATCTGACACAATTCGGTCAAATGTAAAACTAACCCGTTTATCCTAGACGACTTACTGGTAAGTCGTCTAGGGTATTCTCTAGATTTTTTTTTAACAAACAAAGATAACGACTTACGTTTGACCAGAAAACTTACCCGTAAGTTTTCTACAGCTAAACTACTTACGGGTAAGTCTTCTACGCGAACAGATCTGGAAAAAATTTCAATTTCATACCTTAAACTAGTGAGATGACTTCCTTAGCACACAGAGTCTTCTTCAACCACCCAGAACTTCAAACAAAAGTAACCTACCAAGAATAGTATGCTTGAATGGCTCTATCAACAATAAAAAAATTTGAATCAAAAGCTTGAGTTTTTTGGATGAATATGGAGGCAATGTGAAAGAGATGTTGTTTTTAGTTCATAACAAGTGAGAAAGAGAGAGTGTAAATCGATTTGAGGTGTATTAAGAGCTTCAAATTGGTTGTTCATGGTGGTTGGTGTATTGATTGTAATGGCAATCTTGTAAATACTTGAAGATGATGAGGTGGAGAGAGTAAAAATGTCATTTTCGAAAAGAAAAAAAAAACTAATGGCATTTTGGTGAATAATATGAACTTGTGGGGTGAATAGGACAAAAGAAAAATCCAAAAAAAACATGGATTAGTTTTAGGTTTGAATTTGAGTTTTGAGTCAATTTTGCAAAAAGCCCTATATTAATTGACAAACATTACACCATTACTTTGTAACCACGTGTCACCATGAGAATGAAATTCAGAATGTTTAGAGAAATAAGTTGGTTCATCTTAACTTATGTTATACTTTCTATTAAACTAACTATTAATTTGATAAATAGTGTACAAAATAATATTCTCGCACTTTTCTTAAATAACATCTACGGAATTGTCTAATATGGTTAACGTATATATGACAATTAATGATTATGAATAATAAATATTTAATAATAATTTTTGTATCTTAGCTCTTTTTGTTTAATTTTATATTATTAAAATATATTAAACAACCACATTAACCATATAATAAAAAAATTTCTTATATGTTATATTTTGAATTTTGAAAACAACTATAAATTACTAAAAACGTTAAATGTCTCACACTAAAATTTTGTGATCAACGGTTTAATTTTTTTTGGTAATAACAAGATACAAATGATCATAAATCGTATGAATATAAAGTCTAATTTACTAGACATTCATATTATATATTAATATTGTTTAAAATTAAACTATATAACATAGAAAAATACTTAAATATGATAATTTCTAAATTTGTATTGAAAAACTATTGAAACCTTAATATTTAAATTTTGAAATTTGCATTAAAAAAATCGCACATTAGAAATTTTGTGTTTATCACATGAGTATGAATTCTCAATAATAAATATTTATATTAAAATATATTATATATCTATGTCCATGTCATTTAAATTTAGTTATATACCATATAAAATAAATAAAATGATTGTTTTTATTTATTTACAAAAAAATATCGTATATAAACAAGATGTATTCTTTTGATTTATGTGTTTAATCTAATTTATAATATACTAATACCTAACTGAATACAAATAAATAATAATGGATAAAAATTATTTTTATATATAACATTCATCTCGCGCAATTGTGCGGTCTTAAGCTAGTTTATTAGTATAGAGGAACATATATATGTTATTATCACTAGATAAGATTTCTTATTTGATTGGATGATTACAAATGATACAAGCATCCTATTCATACTAGTAATGAGTTCTGAGTTAGCTAATTATAAATTACTATTTAATCTTTATCCATAATATCTTTTACAATTTGTTTTTATTTTTATCCACTTTGTTTAGATATTTATCTATCTTTCTTCTAAAATTTGGATTATTGGTCCTAAAAAAGTGATCTAAATCAAATTTTCTTTTCAATACTTCCTTTTAAACTTAGTTTGGTTATTCGAAACAACGTCGTCACTGTTTTCCCTTCAGTGACTTGATGAAGATATCATCTACTTGATCGTTTGTCTTAGTAACACATTCTCTTATGTAATGATAACGAGTAGTGATGTGCTTGCTCTGATCATAGAAAATTGGATGCTTCGTAAATACTATTTCCGACTTGTTAAGATCTTAGTTGACTCCTATTTTGGTAGGCTCAATTCTTTTATCAAGTTTCGTAACCAAATACCATTACAAACGCATGATGTAGCCACTACATAATCCGGTTCACAAGTAGAAATATGACAATTGGTTGCTTCTTAGACATCATTTGAAACTGGTCTCTCGCATAAAAATATTAGATACAATTTACTATTGTAATAAAATTAATATATATTGATTTAATTTTCAATACTTTAACTTTAAGAATTTTATTTTTCTTATCAAACTAAATATTTATTTTTATAATTTTTAATAAATTAAAGTATATTTATAATTTATGAATTTTATATTATTTTGTGTTTAATAATTTAATTTAATAATTTTAAAAATTAATAGATATTAGTTATGTAACAATGTTTATTATTTGATTTAATAATCTAATTATGCTTATGAAATATATATCTATATAATTATTTTTCATTTTTTCATACTATAAGTAAAAACTAAATTATATTAATTATAGTTGTATTTAATAATAATAATCCGTTTATTTTTTATTTAAATTTATTATAAGATTTTTATAAAAGTATCTATATCTTTACAGTTAAAATAAAATATGTTAACATATTTTAATAGAAAAAGTATCGTTTTAGTTTTAGAAAGAATTAATATTTTTCTTTATATTTGTAACTAAAGTAACCTATTTTAAGTGGAGTTTATAGAAACAATATCAGTTTTAATAGGAAACTACTTTCACTAGATGATTTAACGTTTCTTATGTGTGAGAGAATATCGCAGAAAAAAATATAGTTTCAAATAGTTTATAGAAACTATCAAAAAATTAATATCTAATTTAAAGTGGTCATCATTCAATTATTATCACAATATATAGTGTTTTGATTATAGAAACAAGGGGAAACATCGTCCCGGACTACGACAAGGAGATCCTTTGTCTCCTTTCATATTTATTTTATGTACGGAAGCATTCGTTAGCCTTCTTAATCAAGCAGAGAATCAAGGGAAGATAACGGGGATGCGAGTCGCTCGAGCTAGCCCCTCGGTATCTCACCTTCTCTTTGCTGATGATAGCCTTTTCTTCTGTAAGGTGGAGCCCCGTGAATGTGAAGAAGTTATGAAAGTAGTCAGAAAATATGAGAAAGCATCAGGTCAACGTATTAATTTTGACAAATCCTCATTACTCTTTGGTAAAAGGATTCCAGCGAATGATAGACAGCAGATCAAGGATACTCTTGGTATACAAAATGAAGGCGGGATGGGATCCTACTTAGGAATCCTAGAGGATATCAGTGGATCAAAGTGTAAATTATTTGCTTTATTAAAGGAGAAGCTCCTACACAGAGTGAATGGCTGGACTAGTAGTTGGTTATCTAAGGGAGGAAAAGAGGTTTTGATTAAATCGATACTGCTAGCTCTGCCGACTTATGTCATGTCCAGCTTTCTGCTTCCTTTAGAGATATGTGAGAATTTAGCAAGTGCCATTGCACAATTCTGGTGGAGCTCGAATCCTCCGAAAAGAGGAATCCATTGGGCAAAATGGGAAAAAATGTGTGCACCTCGGGAGGAGGGAGGAATTGGTTTCCGTATGATCCATGAATTTAATCTAGCGCTTCTAGCTAAACAGCTTTGGCGTCTCGTTCAATTTCCGGATTCACTAGTAGCGAGAGTTCTTCGGGGAAGATATTACAGTCTGAGTTCGCCGCTGCGAGTTAGTACAGCAGATACCCCATCGTATGTATGGACGAGTATTATTGCCGCGAGGAAGCTTTTACTTCTGGGCATCAGAAGCAAAGTGCATTCAGGGTATGAAATTAATGTGTGGGGGGGGATCCTTGGATCCCTTTGACCCCATCTAGATTGGCTCATGCCAGGGCCCCAGTAGTAAACCCAAAGATGACCGTAAGCAGTCTTATCAATCCTGTTTCAAAGGAGTGGGATGTTAGTTTGCTGGAACAATATGTAGCTCAAGAGGATATTCCAATGATTTTGAGTTGGCCATAAGCCCTAACCATCGACGAGATACTGTTTGCTGGAGTCATACAAAGAACAGACAATATACTGTTAAGTCAGGATATTGGGTTGCTACAAACTTGATGAGAAAAGAGGAGAAAATAGAAGTTCTACAACCCAGCATTACAAGACTTCAAGCCTTTGCTTGGAAGGTGAATGCGCCACAAAAGATATGTCATCTTATATGGCAACTAATATCAGGACAGATAGCAGTAACAAGGAATTTGGTACGTCGTCATATGCGCTGTGATAACTATTGCCCAAGATGTGGAACGCCAGAAGAGACCGTTACTCATGCTATCTTTGAGTGTACACCTGCCTTACAAGCATGGGAGCTATCAGTAACACCGTCGAGATCTCAAATCTTCCCTGTATCAAGTATTTATGCTAACATGGACTATCTTTTCTGGAGAAAGAATGGTATTCTGGAGCCAGAAGATGATAGAGATCCCTATCCTTGGATAATTTGGTACATCTGGAAAGCTAGGAATGATAAGTTGTTTACAGGCATAGACAGGGACCCTTTGGAACTAGTCAGGTATGCAGAGAGTGAGTGTCAAGTTTGGTACAATGCGCGAGACTCTATGCCGATTCCGACACATGTACAAACTACTGAAGAAACACAAGCCTTAAGCTTGGGTAATATTTGTATGGTGGATGGTTCATGAACCTCTACAGCTCAGTTTAGTGGGATGAGATGGGTTTGGAAGGATACCATGGGTAAGATTCAACTCATGGGGTTAAGAAACCTGAGGAGGAGGCAAACAACTTTACATTCGGAACTGGAACCGCTACAGTGGGCAATGGAGAGCATGCTACAACACTCGATCTGTCAGAGGTTTGGGACGGATTGCAAGGATCTGATTGCAATGATAGAACAGCCACAAGCTTAGCCCAATTTCTCAACTGAACTGGAAACAATTCAAACTCTTCGGTTGTGTTTTTCAGACTTCACGATAAGCTACTTTTCAAGGACGCAAAATGAATTAGCAGATTCGTTAGCTAGGAATGCACGCTCTTTTCATAGACCCTTATGTGTTATTGGTTGTTCTATTCCGGTCTGGCTTCCCAGACCACCTCAAGCTTGAGTAATAAAATAGCCGTTTGCTGCAAAAAAAAAAAAAGATTATAGAAACTATTTGAAAACTGAAATCATATTATATGTGGTTTTAAATATATCAATTCCAAAAATATATAGTATCATACATTGAACTAAACCTTAAAAAGAAAACCCTAAAAAGCAACCTGACATGTCCTCTTCTATAATCAACACAAAACTATACAAACTAAACATTATACGTTTTCATATAAACCTTACATCAATTTAACAATCAACAATGAAAACATAACAATATATGTAGATTGTAACGGCCCGATCCCCCGGCGTCCGACCGGGGTTATCGAAAGGGCGTTATGGACACGTGTCTACTCATTTAGACAACCATATGTGTCCCGTTACAGATCCCAAGAGTCGACGGACGCATAACCTTCTTTGAAATACCGTCACACCCACATCCATATACTTCTACTTACAGTCCTGCGCACAGGGAGATGGAAAGGGAGGGATGAGTAACAAGTTACTCAGTGAAGTGACTCTAGACCAGCCTGCCCGAATGACACTCTAAACTACTCTATGCGGGAACTAGGGCTGACTAGCCACTACAATCAGTTGATGCTTCTTAACATTTCATATCATCATCATTTATTTCCACACATTCGATTCTATACATTTCTAACAACCTAGCGATCAATCAGTACAATGATCTCACTCATTGTCACACACGTCAAACCATAGACTTAACCGACTAACATACAAGACCGACTCAATCTTATGACACATTTAACACCCAGATACCCGACCATGAACTAAGGACTCTACAATGCACGTTTTTATATCCCGCCTCTCGCGGCTGGCTCGTCTTTTCTCTTTTCTCCGTGGGTAGCTCTCGCTAGACTTCTACCCCATATTCTTGTGGATTCCACCACAGCTCCTATGGGTGCCTCCATATTCTTGTGGATTCCACCACAGCTCCTATGGATGCCTAGCGTAGAACTACTACCCCACGTACTCCCTTTAGACTCTGTATGATTTCCCAACCCATGCTTAACCTTAACGTTATTCACTTATATATTCACTTATCCTTTCACATCCTTATTCACTTTCACTTATCCATTCTCATTCTCATTCCCTTTCCTTTACACTTAGACTCGTACTTTAACTCATTCACTAGACGCCACCCGTTATCGGTGTCACACACAATACACATCACACTCAGGTTTCACTTACAGTATCAATAACAAGCCGTAGTCATCTATCATCTTAGCATTCATTTCTTTCTAGCATCCTAGCTTTAATCATAAACCACTCATGGGACTACACATCCAAACATACGAGTATCAATTACCAATCAATCATCACCACAACAACACAAGACAGTTCATTAAGTCCCATTTAACAGTATGAGAGTTCTTATGCATCGTGATCCATTCATCTATCATCCTAGCAATAAACATATTCTATCAACCTAGCTCTCAAACAGGGTCTAATCAAACCTAACTCCAACATAGAGGAGTATACAGAATCATGAGAGAAGGTTGGGTTCGAGACACTCCACCTTAGCCTAGATCTGGATCTGGATCTGGAACAAGAGACAAAGGGGATGAGATCTGAACAGATCTGGAACAAGTAAACAAGAGAGACAAGATCTGGTCACCACCACAACACCACATAGCCACCACCGGCGGCTCGGCTTGCTCTCGGGGGACTCTCGGCGAGGAGAGAGGAAGAGATCCAACAGAAAGAGAAAGGAGAGGGAGAGAGAGAGAGAGGCGTGAGAGAAGAAGAGAGAAAAGGAAATGAGAAGCTTGACGGCTAGGGTTTTCTAGTTTCTCTAAATCTCTGCAGAGCTTCGCTCAAGTTTCAGAATGAGAGAAAAGAAGGGCTGCATCTCTTTTTATAGGAAGGATGAAGGGAACCCTAGGTTTTTGTCAAATGGGCCGTAGAGAAGCCCATTCTTTTATGAAAATTTTTGGGCCAGGAACCGGGCTGTTACAATCTCCCCCTGTTAATCGGAATTCTTCCCCGAATTCCAAGCCCTAGACTTCCGAACTTAACATCCGATTTCGAAATGGACTCACACAATCACATATCATACAAGGGAGGCACAAAAGGCGAGAACAACTTTGTTCGGGATCGTTTAAAAACCAAAGTATGAATTAAGCTTAGAAAGAAATTCTGCGAGTAAAATGTATCTAATCAAAACCATATTAGTCGTATAGATATAGTGGGTGGTTTTGAAATCGTTTACGGAACTTTTAAGAGAATCAAAACTTTCACAGACTCTTTTCTTTTAATGAAAACAAGTTTTTTTTTTTTTTTGAAAACGTCGGAAATGCTGATCCCTTAGGACAAAACTAAGGGATCTTAACCCGCTCTGATACCAATTGTAATGGCCACCCTCTCTGATACCAATTGTAATGGCCCGATCCCCCGGTGTCCGACCGGGGTTATCGAAAAGGCGTTATGGACACGTGTCTACTCATTTAGACAACCATATGTGTCCCGTTACTGGTCCCAAGAGTCGACGGACACATAACCTTCTTTGAAATACCGTCACACCCACATCCATATACTTCTACTTACAGTCCTGCGCACAGGAAAATAGAAAGGGAGGGATGAGCAACAAGTTACTCAGTGAAGTGACTCTGGACCAACCTGCCCGCATGACACTCTATACTACTCTATGCGGGAACTAGGGTTGACTAGCCACTACAATCAGTTGATGCATCTTAACATTTCATATCATCATCATTTATTTCCACACATTCGATTCTATACATTTCTAACAACCTAGCGATCAATCAGTACAATGATCTCACTCATTGTCACACACGTCAAACCATAGACTTAACCGACTCGACATACAAGACCGACTCAATCTTATGACAACTTTAACACCCAGATACCCGACCATGAACTAAGGACTCTACAATGCACGTTTTTATATCCCGCCTCTCGCGGCTGGCTCATCTTTTCTCTTTTCTCCGTGGGTAGCTCTCACTAGACTTCTACCCCATATTCTTGTGGATTCCACCACAGCTCCTATGGGTGCCTCCATATTCTTGTGGATTCCACCACAGCTCCTATGGATGCCTAGCGTAGAACTACTACCCCACGTACTCCCTCTAGACTCTATATGATTTCCCAACCCATGCTTAACCTTAACGTTATTCACTTATACATTCACTTATCCTTTCACATTTCACTTATCCATTCTCATTCTCATTCCCTTTCCTTTACACTTAGATTCGTACTTGAACGCATTCACTAGTCGCCACCCGTTATCGGTGTCACACACAATACACATCACACTCAGGTTTCACTTACAGTATCAATAACAATCCGTAGTCATCTATCATCTTAGCATTCACTTCTTTCCAGCATCCTAGCTTTAATCACAAACAACTCATGGGACTACACATCCAAACATACGAGTATTAATTACCAATCAATCATCACCACAACAACACAAGACAGTTCATTAAGTCTCATTTAACAGTATGAGAGTTCTTATGCATCGTGATCCATTCATTTATCATCCTAGCAATAAACATATTCTATCAACCTAGCTCTCAAACAGAGTCTAATCAAACCTAACTCCAACATAGAGGAGTATACAGAATCATGAGAGAAGGTTGGGTTTGAGACACTCCACCTTAGCCTAGATCTGGATCTGGATCTGGAGCAAGAGACAAAGGGGATGAGATCTGAACAGATCTGGAACAAGTAAACAAGAGAGACGAGATCTGGTCACCACCACAACACCACACAGCCACCACCGGCGGCTCGGCTTGCTCTCGGGGGACTCTCGGCGAGGAGAGAGGAAGAGATCCAACAGAAAGAGAAAGGAGAGGGAGAGAGAGAGGCGTGAGAGAAGAAGAGAGAAAAGGAAAAGAGAAGCTTGACGGCTAGGGTTTCCTAGTCTCTCTAAATCTCTGCAGAGCTTCGCTCAAGTTTCAGAATGAGAGAAAATAAGGGTTGCATCTCTTTTTATAGGAAAGGATGAAGGGCACCTTAGGTTTTTGTCAAATGGGCCGTAGAGAAGTCCATTCTTTTATGAAAATTTTTGGGCCAGGAACCGGACCGTTATAATGTAGATGATACCACATCTGTATATACCATAATAATATAAAATAATAACCTCGCGAGTTTTGATTAGGATAACCGCACGATATATGAACACCAACAGAGTATTGAAAATATGGTAATTTAGAACAGTTAAGTCATAGGTGGAGTTGAGTAACATTCACATACGAGAGAACCAAGATTGAAAATGTGATAGTGAAGAGCGGTTAGTAAGGTAATCTCAAAACACGTCTTCTTTGCCAAGTAAATTATAGGATCAATAAAATTAGAGCATTTTCATCTTAACAGAAAAAAGATAAAAGAATACAGGAATATAATAACATTAATCTTGTCTTATCTCAACAATACATTAATAGAGAAAAGTAGAAGAATGCATGAATATAATAACAACCTTGTCTTAACAATTCACCTATCCGAAAGTATTGATACGGTTTAGAAAATGTGGTTCAAAGTATATTATATGTAAACCTATTTTTTGGGATATCGTCATCTTCTGGTAATAGATTTCAACATTCATTTAAAAAACATATGAACCCCGATCATTCTTGCTTGTATTCTCTAATCTTTCAACATGATTAACTGGTTTTTCCTCCATTAATATTTCATCTCCTCGTATACTCACATCACGCTTCATGGGCTTCTCACTTTTTTGGTCCTCAATATCGTTAATATTGATCTACATGAGTATATGACAAATATATAAAAATCATATAAAATAACAATACTGATAAATCTGGAAAACATTCATCTGCAACATGAAAGATATCAATAGAAATATATTCGATGCACTACAAGAAAACACGTTATTACCGACTATGATATGAGTCGGTAATCAGTCGCTAAATGGACATATGCGACTGATTTACGACTGATTTGAGTCGTCTAAATACACCTCGTCGCTAAATTATTCAATCGTAAAACAGTCGGTATTTAGCGACTGTTTTGCTACTATTTGGGGCAGTCGTGACTCCAGTCGCTAATAAGTAGGCAATTTAGCGACCGATTTACGACTTATTTAGTGACTATAATACAACGGCTTAGTGACTTTTTCAACGACTCAATTTGACGTCTGAATTTCACGACTCAATTTGACGGCTGATATAACGACACAATTACCAACTACAGTGGCGACTAATTATATTAGTAGGAAAACAGTTGGTATATTTCTGCTACCGAATAACAACTGATCAGTGACTCAGTTTCTTAAATTTTACGACTAATTAGTGACTGTTTTGTGACTGATTTGCCGTGACCAACAAATAAAAATAAGTGTTGTAAATAAATGTAAATCAAACACAAAGAAAGGCATGTATATATATATATATATGGATGTCATTAGAATAGGGGGTTTATTAAATTGAAAGTTTGGGGTGATTTGAACTAAAAAAAATCAACGGTTACTCAAACATGAATTTTAAAATTGATTCAAAAATCTACTATTATTGAATTTACTATTTGGTAAACTATTTTGAAATTCTGTTACTAAAAAAATTGTGAATTTTATGATTCTTCTAGTAATTTTAAAGTGTTTTGCTTGATTTTCTTAATTAAAGTAAAAATAAAAGTCAATTTTTTTAGATGAGACTTTAAAGTGGTTTAACTAAAATCATAGTGAATTCTCGATTTATCCAAAATCATATAAAACCTACTAATATCAAATTAATTCAACTTCTAGACTGAATAAATCTCCTATGCGAAGAAAGATGACAAGTCAATGAGTCATAGTTTATAAAACTTACAACTTGCTAAACTGTGTTATTATAATTTAACCTCAGAAGAAAATTGAAATACACAAACTAAAGGGCTTTCGAGATTTATATCCCATTAAGTCATTTGAAGGACTAAGGATAAAATAGAAAGAAAAAAAAAACAACATAAAACGATCATGGATCAACATGGTCTGTTTCCTTTGTAACTTGTCTTTCATCAACATGGTCTGTTGCAGATGCAGCGAAGGCGGAATCCTTTGCAGTCACCATCTGGAAAACCTTCATTCTGGCAAATATTGGCGCAATTGGTTGTGCTCAGACACGGTCCATTGAACAACTGGCTACTCGTTTCACACATGCGTGCCTTCGCCGTCACCGGACCCATCCCTAAAGGTATAACACAAAGTAATCATATACAAGAATATACATAACTATAGCCAAACACTGACGAATATTGCATACTGACATGAGATTTTTATTTAGAAATATCATGGTGATATGACATCTGAACCTGTGGCGACGAGGAGCATGAACAAAAGCGCAACTGCTGAGATAAAACGAAAAGTGAGCTTCATTTTTTGAAGAGAGATATAGAGAGTTGAACCCAAGAGTTTTGCTGAGCTAAATAGGGAAGAAGCTAGATGACATCCATATAAAGGGACTACATATGCATGTATATATTATGGTAGACGATTTATTTGGAATACATTCGTATTGATTTTCCCAGAGTGGTTAGACCACACTATCGCCGTTTTTGTTTGAATCTTGCTCTATTTACGTTTCTTTTTCTTTCTTTGAAAGGAAAAAAATGGTAAATAAAATAAAAGCTGAAGAATACAAGTCATGAATAACCTGCAAATGAGGAGAAGTAAAAAATGTGAAAGCTTAGATAAAGTTTGTGAAAAGTGAGACATATTGCAACTGTATAGGCTGTGTAGAATATTTAGATATATTTTTGCAATGTAATCAAGAAAATTTCAAATAGCTAAACCAAGTGGTGGTGGTTTAGTGGTTCCATTTAGAGAGGTGTTGTCTTTCAGGTTTAGATCAAGGATTGATTTGCCTCAACCTTGAAATTAGTTAGCATATCCTATTTGGCCAGTCGAAGTGTCTCACAGTTTAAATTCATTTAAATAAAAATTCGGTGAATAGAGTAGTGGAAGCTTGAGGGGAATCTCTTATGGAATCGACTCTTAGTCAAAAATGAAGACCGAGAGGAACCATGGTTTTTAACTGGAGACTTCAACGACCTTATCAGTGGGGAAGAGAAGGATGGTGGACCTGATCGAGCCGAAGGATCCTTTTCTGATCTTCGCACCTTCTTCTCCGAAGGAGACCTATTTGATCTACAACACTCAGGAGACTTCCTATCGTGGAGAGGCCAACGCGGTGATCATTTAGTCCGCTGTCGACTTGACAGAGCAGTTTCCAACACTCACTGGGCCGAATGCTTCCCGACTGCTCGATGTGAGTATCTTGGCTTCGAGAGCTCGGACCATAAACCCCTTTTATCCTTCTTTGATAAGGGTGGCCGACGCAAACGGGGACTATTCCGGTATAATCGGAAATTGTGTAAAAATGAAGAAGCCAAAAAGATCATCTCCGAAGCTTGGAGCTCCGCAGCAGACTCTTCGGTCTACACCAAGCTCTGCTCTACCAGAAGTGCCCTTTCCGCTTGGAATAAAACACAGCAACGCAATAGCCAACGAACCATTGAGCTAAAGAAATGGGAGCTAGATGAAGCGCTGTCAAGTCCGGCAAATGATACAGTGTTGATTCAAAACATATCAGAAAAGCTAAATGCTGCTTACCTCGCTGAAGAAGAGTATTGGAAACAACGCAGCCGTTTGCTCTGGCTGAAATTGGGCGACCGAAACACTGGCTACTTCCATGCCATAACAAAAGCTACGAAACGTGCAAACGGGTTCTCGGTTATCGAAGGAGAAAATGGCGAGATGGTGCATAAGGAGGAAGAAATAATCACAGTGATTGGAGCTTATTTTGATAACCTATTCTCTTCTCAACCGGGTGAAAGAGAGGAAACAGTTAGACGGGCACTACGGTCGATTGTCACAGAAGAAGGGAACCAGAGCCTTATAGCTATCCCATCTGCGCTGGAGGTCAGGGATGCTGCTTTCTCGATACATGCTGATAAAGCTCCTGGTCCGGATGGATTTTCAGCCGGCTTCTTCCACACTCATTGGAACGAGATAGGGCCAGACATCACTAAAGAAGTGCAGAGCTTCTTCAGGGGAGGCTCGCTGCCGGAAAGTATAAATGACACTCATATCCACCTCATACCAAAGATAAACCATCCCCAGAAAGGTTCAGATTACCGGCCGATTGCACTATGCAACGTGTACTATAAAATCTACTCCAAAATCCTTACCAAAAGACTGCAGCCCCAGATGACGAAATTGATATCCGAGAATCAGACAGCCTTTGTGCCAGGCCGCGCCATAGGCGACAATGTACTTATTACCCATGAGGTTCTCTATTACCTCAAGACCTCCAAAGCGGAACATCGGTGTGCTATGGCGGTTAAGACGGACATGAGCAAAGCGTACGATCGACTTGAGTGGGAGTTTATCTCCTTAGTTCTGAAACGGTTGGGATTCCACCAAAATCTGATCACATGTATAATGCATTGTATCTCCTCTGTTACATGCTCATTCCTCATTAACGGCTTGCCTAGAGGGAAGGTAGTACCGAGTAGAGGTATCCGCCAAGGCGATCCTCTTTCTCCCTACATTTTCATACTATGTAATGAAGTCCTCTCGGGTCTATGTAATAGAGCGCATGAGGAAGGCTCCCTACAGGGGCTGCGAGTGGCTCGGGGAAGTCCTAGGCTATCTCATCTTTTCTTTGCAGACGATACAATGTTCTTCCTCCAAGCTGACAAGGAGAATTGTTCAGCACTCAAAGCCATCCTATCTAAGTATGAGCAGGCGTCCAGACAGTCTATTAACAAGGATAAATCCGCTATTACGTTTTCCCGCAAAGCTCCGGCATCGCTGAAGACTATGGTAAAAGCGACCCTACAAATCGAAAATGAGGGAGGTGTGGGTAAGTACTTGGGACTTCCCGAGCACTTCGGACGACGGAAAAAGATATCTTCTCGTCATATGTGGACCGGATCAAGCAGAAAGCTAGAGGATGGTCTAATAGGTTCCTCTCATCGGCCAGTAAACTCGTCAAGCTCCAAAGTGTCCTCTCCGCCATCCCGTCTTACCCTATGTCCTGCTTCAGCCTGCCGGTGTCACTATGTAAACGAATCCAATCCGCAGTGACTCGATATTGGTGGGACAACAACGAGAACACGAGGAAGATGGCATGGGTATCGTGGGAGACTATGGCCAAACCCAAAGCCTTGGGAGGCCTCGGTTTGAGAGACTTCCAAGATTTCAACATTGCTCTATTGGCGAAGATAAGCTGGCGACTCATTCAAGACCCACACTGCCTCCTCGGAAAAGTGTTATTTGGAAAGTACTGCCCTGAAAACAATATTCTCACTGCAGCGGCGACGTCAAACATTTCGCATGGGTGGAGGAGTATTCTCTTAGGCAGAGACTTGCTGATCAAAAACCTCGGATGGCTAGTGGGAAATGGAAAGGATATCAATGTTTGGAGTGACCCTTGGCTAAGCTTAACTGGACAGATGCGATCAATGAGGCCACCGAATATCCAGTATGTCGACCTCCTAGTGTCTGAGCTTATGGTTCCTGGAACAGGGGAGTGGGATGTAGCTAAGATCAGACGAATTCTACCTGATTATGAAAGCCATATATTGCTAATAAAACCAAGCTTAACTGGGAATCCGGATAAGCAAGTATGGCTGGGCACAAAGTCTGGTACTTACTCCACCAAGTCAGGTTATTACACAGCTGTTAACACCCAAGACACCTCAGCTCCTCCTATGGTAGCGAACTTCAAATGGAAGAGTAGCGTCTGGAACCTTCAGTGCGCGCCTAAAGTCAAGCTTTTCTCTTGGAAACTCCTTAAGGGGGCTCTCCCTGTTGGAGAAAGACTTCAAGAAAGGCATGTTCCAGTAAATCCCGTGTGCAAACGATGCGGCTGCTCCGAATCTATCTCTCATCTCCTGTTTCATTGTTGGTATGCTCAGCAAGTTTGGCAACTAGCTCCTCTAAATACCGACATGAACATCAGCGGAACAATAGATTTAATGGCGAGCTGGGATTCCCTTTGCTCACTCAAGTGCTTTCCCCCTATGGGTCTAACATCGGTTTCTTTGATACCTTGGATATTTTGGGGATTATGGAAAGCAAGGAATAAGTTTGTATTCGAGGGCTTCTCTGCTTCTCCAGAGGAAACGCTCACGTCTGCCATTGTGCTAGCGAGAGAGTGGGCTTTGGAGGTGAAACCGGAATCTTCAACGAGGACAATCCAGCTCATTCTAGCACACACTGTTCCCTCTCATGCAATAGTGATGCGCTCAGATGCGGCGTGGTCATCGACTACAAATGATGCAGGGTTAGGATGGGTCTCCATCTCAAATGTGGGTACACAATCCTTCAAAGCCCCAACAAAATGTGTCATCTCGCCGCTCACAGCGGAAGGACTTGCGCTCCGGGAAGCCATGCGTACTTGCATCAACCAAGGAATCAAGACGGTGGTCTTTGAATCGGACTCCATGCAGCTTGTTAAAGCTGTGAATTGTGAAACCCCCTCTTCGGAGCTTTATGGTGTCGTTACTGATATCCTCTCATATGTCTCTGCTTTTGATTCGTTTTCTTTCTGTTGGATCCCTCGGGAGAGAAACTCCCAGGCAGATTGTTTAGCAAAAGCTGCTTTGATTGTTGCTGGTACAATGGTGGTTGGTGATATCTTCATGGCTCCCAATTAACCCTCTTTATTAATCGAATTTATGTGTTTCAAAAAAAAAAAAAAAAAAAGTATTGGAAGCTAAGAGCATCTCCAACCCAACTGCATAATTTACTGCAAAATGGAGTAAATTATGCAGTTATGAACAGACAAAAAATGTATTACTCCATATTTGGAGTAAAACCTTTTTTGTTTGTTCATAACTGCATAATTTACTCTATTTTGCAGTAAATTATGCAGTTGGGTTGGAGATGCTCTAAATACTCACTCTTGACAAGATTATTATTTGAGTGTTAAAAGTCCACATCACCTTCTGGCTACTAATGAAATATGATTCTTGTTATGAAAAGAAACCCAATTTATAAACGGAATTATCTACTTACTTTTTTGGAAACATTGTATTGCTTCATTCGCGTTTCTCAGATTGCATACTTCTATTGTTCATGATGGTTTTTGTATGTAACTGAATGCCTTAAGAACGTTTCATACAAAAAAACTGCATGCGCCAAAGAATGTGCTTTCATAAGAGCAAGAGAAGACAATAGAAAGCACACAGCCACACATGGAACCAATTCTAGGAGAATTAAGAGTTATTCTTGGGTTCACTCCGGGAGATAATATTTTGATTATGAAAAAAAAAAGCAAAAAATAATATTAAGTGCCAGAAAATAATTTTGATATTATGAAATTTGGTAAACCGTAAACTTTATAATTCAAATTCTAAACACAAAACCTTAAATCCTAGGGCTAACACTAAACACTATAGCTCAAACTCTACACATTAAACCCTAATATTTAAGCTCCAAACTCTAGGATTAACTCTAAACTTAGAGTTATCCTTAAACCTTAGGATTTAGAGTTCACAGTTTAGGGTTTTTAGGGTTTAGGATTTTGTTGACAACTTTTAGGGTTTAGAGTTAACTCTTTTTCAGTAAAAGGAGGGAGAAGGAGAAGCAAATCCTAATAGGTTTTAGTGTTTAGAGTTTGAGCTATAGGATTTTGTGTTAATTTTAAGATTTAGGGTCTAGTGTTTAGAATTTGATCTATAAGGTTTAGGGTTTAAAATTTTGCAATGTCAAATTTTCTTCTTTTTTTTGCAATTAATATTATTTTTCATTTTTATTTTCATAAAAAAAATATAATATGTGGCCCTTTTTAATTAGTTACTATCTAGGAGATGAATCCAAGCATAACTCGAAAATTAATGTAGTTAATCTATTAATATTTATTCAGTAATTACGTATTTGTAAATTCAGTATCGTTAATATATAGTTTTTGGTAATTAGTGGTTGTCCAATATTAGTTTTTATTATTCGTTGGTCTCTGTTCAATATGTTTAGCATTGTTTCTATTTTTGGGAATGCTTTCTATAAGGTTGAGAATATAAATAGATTTTTCATAACAATGAAATATGTACTGAAATTTCCCAAGTTTTTGAAAAATATCATAGGATTTTCAATATTAAATTTTGAGCTATAGAAAATATTGATGACAAAAAACTATATAACATATTATTGAAAATATACATATTTTGAGCAATATAATCGCGCTCACGTTAACTCTCATGGTGGTTTAGTGCATTGTTAATCTTAATGAATTGAGTTAATTATTATATTTTCCATTATCTATTTTTTTCTTATTAATATATTTGAAACTCACGTCAATTCATATTTACATAATTATTATAATCTGAGTCGATTTAATAAAGCATGTATTTCCTTAAAAAAATTAATAATAATATATATATATATATACATACATTTTCCGCATATAAGAGAAGAAAATATATTAGGAAGCTTCATAATAATTTTCTTTTTCCTTATTTACATTTTTTTCGCTATTTTCTGGAATTCAATTCCTAAAAAGGAAAATCAAGTTAGTTAATTAGTTATTTAACTATATAACTAGATTTTGACCCTCTCTTCAAAAGCGCGCGTTTATTTTTGGAATTAAATAAATATTTTATATGAATTTCTGTATAAGATAATGTATAAGTCTGGATAAATATATCCGGAATCGAAGAACCTAACCGTGCCAAACCGAAATATAAAAACCAAAATTAAAATGAATTTCATAAATAATCGAGCATATCTTATATATTTGGGGTAAAAAACTGAACCGGATCCAAATCAAAAAACGAATAAGTACCCAAATTTTTAAAATACAAATTATAAACCAACAAATATTAATTATACTTAATTTCTAAATCACCAAATATCTTAAAATACTCTCTATAAACCGAATTACCCAAAAACTAAATTACATGAATATGTTTTTATCTAAAATATTAAATTTTATCCAAGTTATCTGATATTTTTATCTGAACAACCCGAATTGCATGCTATTTAAACTAACACCCCCCCCCCACCCCCCGGGATTATCTACTATTTTTACTTATATTATATGAAATTACTCGGAAACCAAACCGGAACCAAATTTGACCCTTTTTTGGGTATTACCTGGTTTCTTATTTATGTACTACCTGAACCGAACCAAAATAACCAAACGAAACTTTGTAAATATTTGAATTGTTAAATTTAATGATTCCTAAATATAAAGAACTGAAAACCCAAAAAAAAATTCCCGAACATTAAGGGAATGCTGAAGCGTAATTGTTTATCTACATTTAAATAATGCGAAGAAAACATTCTATTTGTACAAATTATTTATTTCCTTTTAGTGGAGTACATAAATACTTTATAGACAAATTATGATATAACAAATGTTTTCATATTCTACCCACACCTGTAGTCAAATTGGTAAACCCGATGATCCATATATAATCCGGTTCAGATTTAATAAAAACTGTTAATTAAAAATTTGAGAAAAACTAAAAATCCACCTTTAACTTGTGACTTGATATGATGCTGGTCGACCTAGTAAAAATCCAGAAAATCTAATATTCTAAAAAATTGATTTACATTTTAATAATACATTAAAACTGAAGAAAATAGTTTATCAAGATGTTGATTAGGTTAACTTGTTTTAGTATGTAGTCATACACTTATTTTACGTATATAATAAAGATTGGTAGGCTGTTACTACTAAATTCAATAAATATCTGAAATGAATACGCAACCCGATTTTGTATTTTGTAATCGTAATTAAACCAAGCCCGCAAATTTTTGTTTTGATTTTTAGTGTACCGATATATGGTAGGCGAATTTGTAGGTAAAGGGAAAAATCAAATGATCATTTTGCCATTAATATGGGTGGTATTAGTAATAATCTTGTATAGTTAGAGATAAATAAGGTAAGACCAAAAATTAATTAGCTAACGAATAGGTCCAACAACCTCGTATAAGTAGATTTTTTAAGATTTATGCCCTTTTAATAGTATAGATTTTGCATGTGATTTAGTTAGGAAGAAAAAAATGAAAATTAAGTTACTTTATTTATTTAATAGAGATTACTAGGCGATAACTATACAATACCCTATGTTAGTTAGAAATATTTTACTTCTAAATCTAACTATCAAATTATCGACATCAATCTAAATTATCATATTTTCATCTATTCTTCATAGAGTTTTTCTTTTTATTCATAAAATATGTGTTTTTTTGTTAAAAAACATTTCATCGGAGAAATTCATCAATCTTTATATATTTTTTTTGTAATCAGATAGTCTCGATTAAAATTCTGCTAACCAAACAAAGGACTCGAAATCTATGAAAAAAATGGGACGGTTGAACTCAAGCACCATGTGTAACACTATCCGCCATTATATTTTGAATCCGAGGAACATGCATGATCGAAAATATTAATAACCACTGTTTGATCCGTTGTATTTCCTCTACTTGATCATGGAAGATTAAAGTGAATAGCATGAGGTTTTTTTAATATTTTAGAATTATAATTTTTAAATATTCATGTCCGCCCAAGAGTGCGGGTGAACCATCTAGTTCTTATTAAGATGTCCACTTATTTAAAAAGTTAAAGTTTTCACTAAAATAATTAAAATTATGTTTAAAGTATCCCGTAGGAAAATTTGGAATGTGTTTTCAAGTATTGAAAATTTGGATTGTATTAAAGTTTCGAATATATTCAAATGTTAAATGACGTAACAAAGATAATTAATTTAAGTATAAAGAATATAAATTTTTTAAAAGAAATTTGTTTGAAAGTATAGATTCAAGTTCTAGGTGTTAAAAGCAGGTGGATAAGAAAAATACAAAAATTAAAAATAATTATAACTATAAAAGTATAGATTCAAGTTCTAGGTGTTAAAAGTAGGTAGATAAATTAAATATCCAATAAAAATAGTTAAAACCATTTTTAAAACCGATCAATCATTTCAGTTGTGGTTCTTATAGACATTTTATTACCATCAATTTGCGCTAAATTTCCATTGATGTCATTTATTGGATGCAAATGTTAAGATTAATATCATTTCTTTGCCAAGCGTTGTCGCATTATTAACCATACATCAGTGGTTTAGTGTTAGGTAGAATTTAGAAAGCTAGTGATCCAAGTTTAAAATAACCTCACAACACTAGTGTCCAGGATATAGAGCCATGCTTTAAATTTCATTTGAATATTTAGAAAAAGAGTTCATTCATGGATTATATTTCTTCTTGAAAGTTAGTCTGGATTTTTCTATACGATGAAGATGTATCATTTGGACCGGTACCTTTAAAGAAAGAAAAAGTTTATAACAACAAAATCATATATTACATATTGTGGCAATAAAAACGTCTTCCTTTATTGATTGACTCGAAAGGTTTTTAAAGTCTTTCACTCAACAAGGGATCTGCACCTCCCATGAAATCTCTAAATCCTAGTCTTTTTAGAGGGATTCAAAACTACAAACTCAAAAGCCAAACAATACGTTAAATCTCTAAATACATATACTCTTTTCTTTTATAGTTCCATTTTAGAACATTTTTAAGGTGTTGGAAAGGGCAAAAAGGAATAATATTTGGAATGTGTGATGAATGGAATCATCATGGGTTCTGAGGATCAGTTTGGATCTCATGAGCCAACTCTCTGGTTAAAGAATCGGCTCGATCGTCGTGTCCTCCAGCAAATGTGTAAACTTTGAATGCAAACTGAAATGCCCTCCACAGCATTTTAGCAGATCCTACAGCCTTCTTCATGCTAGGATTTGCATCAGGCGACAGAAGCTTTGCATCTCTCTTTTCCTGTTAATTTGAGGTTGATCCAATATGAATTTTGGTTAAAAAGGGTAACAAAGAAAAGTGGTTTAATATTTCTAGGTGTTAGTTACCTTCAATGCGAGTTCCATGCAACTTGATGAGATATCAACCATTGTCTCCTTGATCTGAACAAGTATATTGAAGTCAAAGTGGATGTTGTGGCTCTGGAATTTCTTAGCTTCTTCATCTTTGGTTCGATCCAGCGTGTCGATATCTCCTTTGATCTATTACATTAATCATCTTTTTGTCACAAAGTGTTGTTGGAATGGTCTGACAATAGGATCTGAGTAAGCAATTAAATAAAACAATTTACCTTTGTGAAATAACGTTCGACTTTATCAAGAAGTTGATTCAAAGGAGGTTCTATCTTCCAGTTCTGTAGCTCGGTGATCATTCCGTGCAGCTTCGAGAACAATGCAGCAGCCATTCTTATTGCTTCGAGTTTCTTCTGTGGAAACCCTTCACAGCGCGCAAGAACCTAAAGTTTTAAAACATATATCTCACAATCAAGAATCACAAAAAGAAAAAACAGAGGAGACAGAAAATGATGGTAATAAGATGTTTCAGATTTTGCTAACCTGTGTCTCATCAGTTAGCTTTTCAAGAATTGATTCAACACGGCTGTGAAAGCTAAGAAGCTCAGTCATGTCTTTAGTCTTAAACTTAGTGATCTCAATCTTCAACTCATTGATTGATTTCATGTATTTAGCAACATCTTCTTGTATTTGCTGGAAATAAGCAGACTTCTTTGTGATCTCAGCAAGAGCATCAGCCATTCCTTGCTTTCCACCGGCAGGGGCGCTTCCAACTCCGGCTTTTCGTCCGCTTCCGCCTCCTGTCCTCGCCTCAGGATCACGACCTTCTACTTTCCCTTTAAGGATTCTGTAAAGGTTCCCTAACTGGGTTGACCTTTTTAGTTTTGTAGCTGCTTTCTTGGGCCGCAAGCTTCTTGCTGCTCCTGGTGGTGGCGGTGGACAAGCCGCTCCGCTCAACACACCCATTCGAGGCGGTGGTGGAGGCGGTGCTGGTCCATTAGCTTGAGGCATGAGAGGTGGTGTTGGCAGTGGTCCACTAACTACTCTATTAGTTGTAGGCATTGGAGGTGGTGGTGGTGCTCTGTTTTTCATGGGTGGAGGAGGTGGTGGTAGTCGTGCCGCTGCAGTCCCTGGAAGTGGTGCCAGAGGTGGAGGTGGAGGCGGTGGTGGCGGAGGAGGTGGCATTGGTAATATGCTCACATTATCAGCCTTTGCAATCAGTGGTCGCAACGGAGGAGGAGGTGGTGGTGGGGGTGGTTGAGATGGTAAAGAATCCAAATATGCAGTATTTGTAGTGGATAGAGGAGGAGAAGGAGGTGGTGGCAAAGATTCCGGCAAGAATGCAGATTTGTCTGAAACATTGAGTTTGGATTCAGATGCTGAATCAAGTGTCGTGATTGTATCTTCTTGCTCATCACGAACAACAGTTTCTTCTTTCTCCATATTCACATCATTGGTCTTCAGCTTGTTCTGTTCAACAACATTAATTTCATCTTCTAAATTGCTTTGATCTGGTTCCTGAGCCTCTTTCTGTGACATAATGTGAATAGCGAGTCGCTTAACATCGACAGGACTAAGCTTCTCAAGTGCTTGGACTCTCATATTCCACAGAAGATGTGATGCAGAGTTTGCAAAGTCTCCTCCCTTTCCCAGCGAACCCATCACCGGTTCTGGAAGAACTGATCTTGGCGTGATTGGTGACCCGCAAAACGAGCTTCTGCTATCAGAGAATGATTCACATGGAGATAAAACTCGACTGCTCAGTGTTTTAGCAGTCCGTGGACTGATCAAATCTTTCTTCTCTTCTTCCTTTTCATCAATCTCCATCTTATCAAACCTCTCTTTCGACATCTTGATCAGTCCATCTAATGCTGCTAACACCTTTTCCACTGCAAAGGAAATGGTATTTTTAATTTTAAAAAAAAAAATAGAGGTTTAAATTCAAGATGGTGAGCTGACTTTTGCGTGAAGGTAAATGCTACCTAGTCGATCGGACTGATTCTTTCCCACACTGCTACTCCAATACTTAGATTTAGCTATCCATTCGGAGTTATCGATCCATGAATCTCCCATGGATTTCAAAGCATTTAAGAAATGGTCAAGAACCTTGGGAGAAACCATTAGATCAGATTCAAGGTATATGAACCTAGGACAGAGATACATATATACAAGCTCATGTTTTGAATACCTTATCGACATTTGCGCGTCTTATTTCCGAAACAAGTGAGCTGTTGATGATCTCAGGACAAATATTCTGGAGATCTTTCATTGTATGCAACACCATCTACCCAACAAAACAAGCGAGTAAAAATAACATATGAAGGAAGGATTGATCAAGAAGGAAAACAAACTTTGTGGGTTTACACACATCGGTTATAGTAGGAGAGCCGTCGAGAGGAGGAAGATCAATGATATCTCTAAAGGTAATGATCTTCCTGCGAAGCTCGACCATAAGAATAAAGTTGCATGTCCATTTAGGCGAGCTACTAGTCTTGGGGCTCTTGGCTTCTCTAATAGAAGCATTCTTGAGGATGCCTATAGGCGACAAATTCGAAGATGTACGTCTTGATAATATTGATTTAGATGATCTAATCGGCATAGGTGACGAAGCGTTAGGTGATGACGATGGCTTAACATCCTGCTTGTTATTCTTGCTAGCTTTAGGCGAAGATTGGCTATTTACTGGCTGAAAATGTGATTCAGAAAAATTGTTAGAACTTTCTTTTTGTTTAGAAAACATAGAAAGAAGGGTTGAACTTTGAAACTTTTCTTATTTAAAATTTTATGTAGACAGATTAAATGAACAAGGATACGTACAGCCTTCACGTCACAAAAAAATGCAGATTTTGTAATGATCTAACATGAACAAGGTGAAGGATTTTTGAGAATAATGGTGTCATTTTGTAAATAAAGTCATATCTGAACTCGAGGGACATGAAACTTATTAAAGCAAGACTTATGAACCATTTAACAAAAAAAAAAAAAAAAAGACTTATGAACCATTTGAATGATTTCCTGAAAAACATGCAAGGGTTTTGTAGATATGAATAACTAAAATCAATCAAGAGAACTTCCCTAAAATAAACTCAATCAAGAAAATAAGAACAAGACCTGTAACTTGCTCGCTGATTTACGACCGAACAACATTTTTCAATATCGAAACAACCTCCGGCTGACTCATAACCTGCCGGTGACTCCAATTTTATAATTTCTTGTTTCACACCAAAATTATGTTGAAGATTTCAAAAAAAAAAAAGAGAAGAAGATTGTTTAAAGATTTATTCAAAGACTTATAGCTGAAAAATTAATAGAAAACATCACAATCAGAGTCGTGCAGACCAAATCTAATTAGGGTTTGAGATTCAATTCAAGAGATGCTTTTGGCTGTGGGACTTACGGAACTTTCTCAAGAAAGAGAGAGCCAAAGGAAAACAAATGTTAAGTCTGTCCTTTTAAAGGGTAAATCATCTATAATCCCACCCTAAACCTATGTCCTTTTCTTAGTTATACATTTTTCTGTTTTTTCTTTTTATCTGTGTGATTACTAAATATATATATCATCGGAAATTAGTTTTAAACGATTGAATTACTCTATCCCACCTTGTTATTTCCCCTCTACTTATGTGTCATTATTACACCCATTCTGTTTTACTCGAAGGGTTAAACCTTTTTATTTCTGATTTAACTATAACAGAAAACAAAACATTTTACTAGCTCAAATAACACTAAAAGAAAACAAACCTTCACTGTGTACTATAGGAGCTGCACAATCTGTGGGTACCTTAATAAATAATAGAACAACTGAAGCAAAATCTTATATCAGAATTTTCATAACTTGTATTTATATATTTTTGGAAACTTATAACAGGTACTATTATTGTGTACAGGTAGGGCATTAAACAATATCACATACCTCTCGACACGGGTTGTAGCTATACTGACGGTGTAGATTATCACAACCATTCTAGGACATCTTAAACAAAATAGGAAAGAGTCGAAAGTACAGATTACCAATCGTTTTATCCCGGACACATGAAGATTTCCTCGAACGACAACTCACAAGACTGCTTTCTATGAACGGATACAACAATTCTACAGTAACATGATTGTCAGTGACATCAAAGATATTACACGGCGACGGCCAGTGGCTTACCCAGAATTTTTTTTTTAACCTGGATCATTAATTAATTTAATTATTTATATGATTAACATGACATATATGTACCAATTAAAATATCTTACATAACTAACACCACAACTCTGTTTTGTCGAAAAGGTGCACAAAGCATTATAATCCGACAACCCAATATCAGAACCTACCGTCCAAATTGAAATATTGATACGATTTATTTTAATCAATGTTTTTACTAGCTTAAATTGGTTAATTTGATATAGTTAGGTTTCGGCTTGGACTGGACTGGTTTTTAGTGTTGTTGAAAAGTAATATTATACTAGGCGAGATGAACATTATATATAAAAATTATTTTAGGTATTATATATTTTTATATATTATGAAATAATAAATATATATTAAACAATTAAAATTTTAGTAATTATCACATATATAATTAAATTGATGCAAATAAATTTTATTAATTCAAACAATATTTTTCTATTTGATAGGATATATAATTAAATTTAAATGATATTAACATATATAGTGTATTTTTAATATTAATGTATATTAAATGATGTTTTCTACTCATATGGTTTTTTAGGATTTGTATCTTTTATAGCAAAATCTTTAAATGACTGATAACAAAAAATTTATTGTGGGATTAATAGTTCAACTAATTTATATTTTTTAAAAATTAGGCTGTCAATGTTTGTTCAAAGCTTTTATCAAAATAAATTGTTCAATGTAAATTTAGAAATTAAAATATTTATGTATTTATATGGTATATATTTTAATTTAAAACTATATATATATATTAATCCTAATAATTAATTAAATTAGACTTTTACTTCTATGATTTTTTAATCATTTGTATCTTGTCATTACAAAAATTTTAAATCATGGATCAGAAAATTTGAATGTGAAAATTTAACAGTTTTAGTAATTTATGGTCATTTTTTAAAATTAAAATATAAAGTATACAGAAAAATAAAAAAATATTATTATATGGTTAATGTGGTTGTTTAATTTATTTTAATAGTTTAAAATTAAACAAATATGATAGAAGATACATTAATTTTGTTCAAATCTTTATTACTCAAAATCATTAATTCTCATATATACTTTACCCACATTAGGCAATTCTTTAACTTTTATTTAAGGAAATAATAATAAACATTAATAATGAATTTATGGTTAGCTTAATAAAAATTTTATTATATAATTAGATGAACCAACCTATTTATCTAAAGATTTTAAGAGTCATCTTATTGATGACACGTGGGTACAAAAAAAGTTGTAATGTTTCTCGTTACTGTTCTTAGCGTTCGATCCCACTAATATTCAAAATGTTTCAGAATGTTTCTCGTTACTGTTCTCTACGTTTGATCCCACTGATATGCTAAACTAATCCCTATGAGCTATTATGCAAATTGAGAGGTGCAGTCCAATATTAAGGGCTTGAATCCACAAGGACTCTTGATCACTCAATAGATTCCAGTTATCGAATCAAACTAAACAAAATAGAATATAATGCAAGTAAAGAAAATTAAAAGTGGTTTTATATGATTAATGAAAAAGGCTAGACTCAAAGAAATTTGTAGGTAAATTAGAATTGAAGATCACTCAAATTTCTAAAGGTTTAATTAAGAACTATTCTTGAACTCAACGAAGAACAATCAAATTAATAAACTTTCGTTGTAGATATTGTCTATGTATAATCCTAGAATTCAAAACCTCTTTGAAAATTCAGCGGTTGAGACAAGCATCAAATATAGGTTTGTTAAGTTCACAAAATATATAAACCATATTTCTTTGTAGATATGTATTTTGTTTATCTAAGATTAGTTCATGCAATTAATATTTTCGCATCTAGCAAAAAACTAGATTCTAGCTTGTCAATCTAGAACTGGCATTAAGTACAATTTAGATGAAAATAAATAAATTTGTCTACACTTTGAACTAACATGTATACATCGTTTTTGAATAGTATAAGAGATCACAATGTTATAACCCCTATAACTATGTAAACATTTTTGGTAAATCAGTAGAAAACTTTTTGTTATGAAAATAACCGTTGACTAGTTATTTTATAAACCAGTCAAAATTTTAGGAATGCGCAACCAATAAATTTGGATGTGTATAAATTTAAAATAGAAAATGTATTTAATTTAAAATTTTACAAAACAATAGTTAGGTCCAAATGAATGTTTCTGTTTTAACGAGAAATTGTTGAATTCTAATGTCCAACCATTTTTCGACAACAAAAATGTGGTTATAATATTAATTACATAACTCATATTAGTTGATACATTTCTACTATGTTAACTAAGTGTAATTAATGATACATTAGTATTGTTTAGACACATGATCATGTGGTGGCATATATTTGATGTGACTAACAACTATTTTCTGATTATACAATATCACACATAATCAATTTTAAAACATATATGTTTTACAAAAAATTTCATGTTCAACTTCATGATATATTCTTTGTTTTGAAAGGTGTGCTAAGACATAGAGCCTAGTTATTTATGTTGGGTTGTATCTTAATGACATATTTGATGTAGCTACAAATCTCTGCATTATATATATTTTTGAAAAAAATATTACACTGTACGGCAGTTTTAAGTTTTTAATAACATTATACGGCAGTTATGATTACCGAGATAATTTTTCTTAACTAAAGTCACTGATCTAACTAAATGGTTCCACAATTTTTGGGAATTAGTCACCTTTCTTATTTTCTCGGGACCAGACATTTAAAACCTAAAAATATATTAAAAAAATTTAGAAATGATCAAAGCCTCTTCTTCACATCGTCACAGTTTTTCCACCATACCCGGAGCAAGTTCTTGCCGTCGCGCCTACACCGCCGTGGTCTGTTGAGGGTCATTGGATCGGATTTTTTCAGCCGCCGCAACACTTCCTTCGATATGCCGTGTTGTATCTCAACTCACCTTTCCTCCTCATGATTCATCGTCTCCGTGACTTTCATGCCTCTCTTACGCGTACTGAAACTGACACGATAAGCTTGAGAGCAACAATGGCTAATTTGAGCATTTTTGCATATTTGGTCCCTAAACTTATTGTTATTCATTTTTAATCGCAATATTTTTTAACTGTGAAAATTGATCTTTAATTTTGTCCCAAACTTCAAAAATTTCATTTTAACCCCTTGTAGTACGAATACATCTATGAAAATACAATTAAACTAAAGACACACCTAAATGACTTAAATGAACAAAAACAAATATGAAGTATCAAAAAAATATATACACCAAATTGTACAACAGTACACATGTACAACAATAAACTATGTTCACAAATATTTTTACCATCCATATGTACAACAATACACATGTACATCAGATTTACATGTATACCTGAATTTGTTAGATAGATTTGCAATTTGCAATATTTTTTCACAGTTCACAGGTACACCGAATTGTACATTACACAAATAATGACAATCAATGCTTTGGATTGTGAATTTCTCCTCAAATATAAACATGTAAATTTCTCCTTAAATTAGGCATAATTTTTTAGATTGTGAACTATATCATGCGAATATGTATAAAAAGCCAATATAAATACCTTAAAACACAGCGAATGACTTAAGTTTACCAATTGTGTAGTTGAACCCTTGTTAATCTGATTATTGTACATGTCCACATGCAGAGATGGGTGTGTTGTGTAGCCTAAGTGTTGTCAAATGTTGATATTTAGTTAGGATTTTCAATAGACTGATGGGTTATGTTGGCTACATGGTGATAACCAAAAATATATTACTAATAAGAGCATAAATGTGTAAATTGTAGAGCATGTGTGACTGAATGTAGGTGTACACATGTACATTATGAATTTGTTGTATATATGTACATTTGTAAAATATATGTCCATGTGGACAGCAAAGTATGTGTACACCTATAAGAATCATTTTCATCAAAACACATATTTTACACTATTTCGATGTTTTGTATGTCTAAAGTATCAGCTATGATCTTGATGCAGTTTTTCTTGTGGCATATTTATACAATTGTGATATAATTTCATTGAATTTTAGTAGGCGTAATAGTGTATACAAGTTTGTGTGAATTAGATAATTTTACATGTGCACATTTATTGCATAGTGTTTACATAAGATTAACTAACCATAGTCAAAAATAGTTTTTAAAGTGTACACGAGTACAATAAAATTGACCAAGACTGGTGTACACGTGTACAACAAATATGATACTTTTCAGGTGTACAACTAAATACAGTAATATACATATACAACAATGACCTAATATCTTATGACGAACTAGAGATGACACATGTCATTCTTCAATAATATTCACCAGCGACGGAGGAAGAAGAGAAGATGAGGCAGATGTAATAGAATGTGTATCTCTCACCGGAAATTGGTTCGTCGCAAATAACCTTTCCAGTAGTCCTTCTTTAACACCCTCAACCTTCGCCGTTTCTGCCAAAATCCAAAAATAAAACTTAGATTCATTCTCGATTATAGATCCACCAAACACTCACCGTCGGCCTTCGCCTTCCCACGCCGTCTCCTCGACATCCTCCCCGGAACAACTTCCCTACAAATTTTTATCGCCGGAAATCGCCGTCTTCACTTTTCTTTTCTTCATTGACTTTCCGGTATCTCTGTCTCACCTCGGTCAAAGATACCAAACGTAGATAATTGTTTCTACACGTCTGGTGAATTAAATCACATGTAATCTGTTTTGGGGTTCACCACTAATTTTTAAATTTCAAAAAATCACAGCACCAATTACCTTTTTTGGGGTCCACCACTAAACAAAAAACGTCTAACTAAAAATCACAGCACCAGTTACCTTTTTTTAAGGGGTAAGTTAAGACTTTTCACACATAAATTACCATATAGCAATAACTGCCTCAGAATGTAAATAAAACTCATAAACTGCCTTGTAGTGTAAATGATTCTTTTTGAAAAGCATAATATTTGTTAACTTGTAATACAACAATATTATCCAAATGACATAGGATTGTGAACTTGCTACTTAATTTTTTTTAATTTGGATTTGCGACAGTGAATATATAAAAGTTTTCGCTTTTGAGAAAAGACCATCATCCAAATTACAAATATATCAATCGTTTATATCCTTTTGGGGGTTTAAACTTGTATTTATTTTGATTGAAGCGAATAGTAAACTTAAAATATGAAAGTGCATACATTATTTATTATTAGTATTCTTTATTAAATAAATGTTCTTAAATTTGAGATTGACAATATGTGTTGCAATATTGTTGGTCGGTATAGCAAAGAGGCGTGTTCGGGCAGCAATAACAGTCTTCTTCAAAAATATCGTCGCAACCATCAAGGACACAATTAGATCTATCAGGTTTTTTCGATCTCTCTATCCTCACACCTAAACATTAATTTGAAACACGCATCAACCCAACTTTCATGACTCTAAAATTCAAAGAGGAAATATATATAATTGGGATAAAAACTTATATTTCTAATTCATTAGGAAATTAGATTGAACAAACATATGTATTTTTTATTGATTATATATATATTATAGAGAGATTATGAATTGATGATTTTATTCACGTCATGTACAAAGTATTTATACATATTGTTTAACTTAGAGATAAACACAGATTTTTATATATTAGGTGTTTACAAGATAATGACTAATATTAATGATAAGCCTTATCTATACTAACATGCCCCCTCAAGATGGACTTCGCTTGCAAAGTTCAATCTTGGATACTAGTGTTTCAAACTGTGGGCGTGCCAATGGTTTGGTAAGAGCGTCAGCGAGCTGATCAACAGAGCTTATGTGAGTGACCCAAAGTTTCTTAGCTTGCACTTGTTGTCAAACAAAGTGATAGTCCAATGCAAGGTGCTTCATCCTGGAATGAAAAAATGGATCATAATGATAGATATATTGCTCCAATGTTATCATAGTAAAGAACCGGAGTTTCAGCCGACTTGATTCCTAGTTCAGACTGAACCCACATTAGTTCTGCTGCAGCCTCTGTTAAGGCTCGATAATCAGCCTCTGTAGACGATCTGGTCACACCACCCTGTTTCTTAGCTGACCCAGATATCGGTTGTCTCCCAAGGTACATAATGTATGCACCAGTTGAGTTGTAGTCATCGTGATCTCCAGCCCAGTCAGCATCAGAGTATGCATGAAGATTGAATGGTGTGTTAGCTGAGAAGAAGATTCCCTTGTCAGCAGTGCCAACAAGATACCGAAGCACTCTTTTAGCTGGCTCCCAGTGCGTAGATATTGGTTGGTGCATAGAGAGACGATTTACAGGAAATACAATGTCAGGCCTTGTCAGACCTAAATATTGAAGACTACCCACAATGACTCTGTACTCAGATGGATCAGGTAAGCGATCACCAGAGTTCAGAGTTAGCACTCGAGAAGAAGACATTGGCGTGGAAACATGTTTTGCATCAACCATTTTTTCTCTCCTAAGAAGATCCGTAATGTATTTAGTCTGAGTGAGATGAAGTCCCTTTTCTGTTCTTGTAGCTTCCATACCAAGAAAATAAGACAGTTCACCAAGCTCTTTGAGAGAGAATTTTGCAGCGTGTTTAGTAGTGACGTTCTGAAGCTCTTGCACCTTAGAACCTGTTATGACAATGTCATCAACATAGATTAGGATGTACATAAATGATGATCCTGTTTGGAGAATGAACAAGGATGCATCCGCCAGTGAATTTTTAAAACCAATGTTGATCAGGAAGTCTTTGAGAGCTTGTTTCAATCCGTACACAACCTTTTTAAGTTTCCAAACATGATTCGGTTTGTCTTTATCGATCATCCCAGGAGGCTGTTGCATATATACTTCCTCATCCAATGGACCTTGTAGAAACGCATTATTCACGTTCAGTTGTAGGAGAGGCCATCCATGAGCAACTGTTGTTGCCAATACAAGTCGAATTGTAGCATGTTTGACCACTGGACTGTATGTTTCATAGAAGTCAATGCATGGACGCTGATGATTTCCTTTGGCAACGAGACGAGACTTGTAGCAACGAACCGTACCATCTGGATTTCTTTTTATGCGAAACAGCCACATATTCCCAACTATGTTCTTTGCTTGAGATCGCTCAACCAAGTCATAGGTGTCATTTCGTATGAATGCATCAGCTTCATCACTTATGGACCGTCTCCATTTTTCATCTTTAAGAGCCTGAACATGATTCGCAGGTTCAACTTCATGAAGAATAGCCGTTAAACCATGTTTGGGATTAGGCTTGCGGATGTTGTTCTTGGCCCTAGTAACCATTGAATGATTGTTTGGCTCAATAGATGGTGTTGAATCTGCGGTTGATGAAGCAGCTTGTGTCGGTGAAACAGAGTGCTCTGCTTCTGAGTTGTGAGATGAGACTGATGTCGTAGACGATTGTTGTTATTGTGCCGTTGATGACTCTTGTGTCGTTGAGGAAGACACTAAATCTGCAGGTGAAGGATCAGTACACTGAGACGTATTAAAAGTAGAGTGACCGATTAAAAACAAGAGTGAGAGAAGCTGAAGGAGAGTTAGATAGTGTAAAATTTTCAAGAGAAGAAGCATAAATATTTTTGTGAAGATCAGAATGGCTCTCATACCATATAGAGAGATTCTGAATTGATGATCTTATTCACGTCATGTATACATATTGTTTAACTTAGAGATAAACACAGATCTTTATCTGACTAGATCTTTACAAGATAATGACTAATATTAATGATAATCCTTTAACATATATATGCTTTCTTTTACACAACATGAATTTATTTTCTAAATATTCAACTTATTTTAAATATATTAGATTACATTAATGCTACATATTCATCTAAAACTGATAAGAACCAACCTGTTAAATGAAACAAACCGGGATGTATTAAGGGCCTGACTGGTTCAAACGCAGCGGTTGCGGTTGCGGGAGTTTGCGGATACGAGTGGTTGCAGTTTCTAGCGGTTTTAAGAGATTTGTACGACTGGTTCTGCGGTTAGAAATTGATGCGTTTGCGGGATACTTATGACTGGTTAACTACCAAATACAGCAGCGGCTAAATAATAAATTAACAATATTTACATTTTATATAATTATAAAAATATCAAAAATCATAATATTATAAAAAATATGAAAATTATAGTTTTAAAATTTTAAAATTATAGAAAATATTTTTATTTTATAATATTAATTAAAATATAATATATATATTTTAGTATTTTTATAATTCCAATTTAAAAATTTTATTGAATATTTTTATTTTTGTATTTATATGGTTTTTGAAAAAAAAAAAGTTATTCTCCCGCAGCCGCAAACGCTAGCTGGAACCAGCTTTTGATTTTAAAATGTTCGGAACGGTTTGAAGCGATTTGTAGCGGTTTGTATGATTGTTTCGAAACGTTGTCAACCGCTACCAACCGCAAAAGCTGCGTTTGCAGGTGGTAGCAGGAAAACCAGCAGGACCCTAAATTTTCACTTCTGGGTGGAGCACCTCTAATCCAAATTACAAATATATAATTACAAACCAATATTCAGAAAAACAAATTAATAAATAAATAATCGTGACACAAGCAAAATGAAGGGAGTATCACCATCACCTTATTTAGGAATGTATTAAAAAAAAAATTGAAGTGCACCTAATTTGGCGCAGCAAAACATCCAGTTTTGTTCCCAACGGTTTTAACTGAATCAACCGTCTTTACTGGACCGTCTTATGTGGTCCTTTCACGAACCGAAGGAGGTCGGTTCGAAGCTTTTCGAGAAGCAGTGGAGGCTGATCTCTCAGCGATTCTTCTCTGCCTTTCCAAAACAAGATTCTCTATTCTCTTCCTCATCTCTTCTTCCTACATTCCCAAAAGATTAAGTAGCAACAAAACCGTTAAAGAAAATGCAATTATAAGATTTTTTTTTGGTTCAATGACTAGGAGACATCCCCTAAAGCAAGACCTAAACCATGTCACAAAATTAACTTAGCACACCCATTCAAACGGGGAATCAAATATAAGACTCATTACACCCCTACTGAGTGATCTAAGAGTTGATAAAATTTGTTGTTACCTTTTCGAACTTGTTCTTCTGTGCCATGGTTCTGCTAGCTGCAACCGGTTTCTTTACACTCTTGGACATGGCTTCACCTCTGGTTCTAACTGGAGTTCTAGACTTACGAGCTTCCGGGTTCTTCCCATTGGTCTTCTTCTCGCCGCTCGACACGGTCTTATCTTCTTTCTCCTGAGCTGTTCCGTTACTGGTTAGCCTTGCGTTCGCTTCAACAGAGAAGTCAATGGAGTGATCATTCCCCAAAAACTCTCCCGAGTTGCGTTCAGGAATCATACAGAGGTCATTTGGTTCCCATGAGCTAGACACTTCACGCTTCTCATTCGCCTGACCGTTATCGATGTCAATATCAGCAGACATGTCTGGTCTCCACCGAGAATCATAAACATCATCACCAGCAAGCGACGATGAACGGACCATGAAGGAATCATCAACGAACTCCTGTTTCTTGCTCTGATCAGAACCTCCAGATGTCATCATAATGCAGCTTTCATCAAACGACATGCTCCCGTAGTTGCTTTCCGGTTTCACTCCACGTTGATCAGATGTAGCAAACCAATCCTCTCCACTCCCTGACTTCTTCACCAGTGAGCCACCCCTTGTAGCAGCATTATACAAGTCTTTGCTCTCGTCATCTCCTAGCATCTCTGATCTTTTTGGCAATAACATACACTCTTCTGTTGAATCTCTCGTTCTTGAAACCCTACGAGCACTCTCCTCGCTTTCAAACTGATCAAATCTCCTCGCTCCGCCTCCTCCGTTTTCTATGTGTTTCTGAGTTAAAACGACGGAATCACCAGAGGCGTTGTTATTGTCTTCCAAACCTTTGGAGCCTCTGTGTGTGAAATGCTCATCATCGTCGTGCCTCATCAAAATATTCTGAAAAGAATCCCAATTCTCATTGCCTTCAGCTGAACTTTTCAGGATTTCATCACTCTCGTAAGCTCTATTTTCCTTGAGGAATCCGACAGCAGTATCTACAGTGTCTTTGATGGAGCCGTTCTCAGTAAACTCACTTCCCTCCATGTCTCCGTTTCTTCCCTCGGGGGTTATGTAGTTAATGTTACGGATGATAACAGTCTTAGATGACTTCTTCCGGTTTTTCTTGGACGACCGACGAGAGTTCTTCTTACTGGTGTGAGAGTGTCTTTTACCTTGGTCCTCCAAAGACGAAGCAGAGTCATCATCACTTGCCGAGTCAGATTCAGTGGACCCACTAGACTCGTCTCCATCAGAATCAGAATCTGCTTTCTTCTTGGAAGCTTTGCCCTTTGAAGGCCATGGCATGTTTCCTTGGTTTTGTCCTGGCATCATAGGGTAAGGATAGCCTTGGTACGGAGGCGGGTAGTAGTACTGAGGTATATGGTTCGGCCATCCCATCGGTGGCTGAAAGTTTGGAACAGCAGAGGCTTGTTGGTCTACAAAAAGATCAAAAACTTCTTCACATTAGTAATGAAACGTAAGTAAAAGAATGCTTACAAGGTACCTTTGTTTTCGGAGCTGGAGTGTGTCCCGTTTAGTGGAAGAGGAGCAGCAGCAGCTTCATTGGTGAGGATAATCCCTGAGGAACCTAGTAACGACATGTCTTCAGGTGCAATTGCTTTGACAGCTGCTAATTCCGCCATCCAAAGCCCGTCTCCATGCTTTTTCTTCCATAGTTCCTTGTACTTTACGCATGCTTCCCTGCACAATGATGAAAAGGTGCTATTAATTGCTTGCAAAATGATATTAAAGCACAAGAAATGGTTTAAGCACTGTTTAAATTACCTTAACCTTGACGCACCAAAAGCATCAGCGAATAGTATGAGATCATCAACAGTATCAATCTCATAACCAGCAACAACACCTCGGGCATAAGCCATTGCTTGCTCTCTCCGAAGCAATGTTCTTCGGGTTTCAAGAAGGCGTTGAAGCTGAATCCTGTTATATAATGAAGACGAACCAAAAAAAGAAAACAGGAATTAGTCAACCAAGACTACTTGTTCAACAGATGCATGACTGGCCACAATAAACATGAATAAAGTAATTATATGTTACTTGGATGTTTCCTCTCCTGCGTTGCCATTCTCAGACTCCTGTGAACACACATTGAGAAGAAAACAATTAGTTACTTAATAATTAGAGAGTAACCACTTGAAACACACAAAGTTACCTCGGAGGACTCATTTGACTTTCTCACATTACTCCCTGCAGATTATAAGCAAAAAAACATTATCAGGAACATTTGTAATTACAAGCTACCTTTAATAGGAAATGGAATACCATCTTGTAATAATTGCTCAGCATTTGCGATCTCATTAGCTTGAATAGAATGTTCAATCTGCAAGATCTCTTTCTCCAAAGTCGCGAATCTCTCTATAATCGCAGGCGTGTTCACGAATCTCACAAACCTGCAAAACCGAATCAGCAACACATCACAGCAAGTCAAGTCAATAAGAAGCATCCACAGCGTTCAATATCTTTCACAAACCAATTGCGACACAACAATTCAAAATCTGAATTTCGAAATATACCGATCAAAAGTGGATTTGGTGAACCAAGAAGAGTGAGAAGTGGGAGGATGAAGAGAAATTGAGTAACCGCCTTTGGAGATTTGATCTCTTGCGAACTTAAGATGGGAGATGAACGGTTCGAATATCCCAGATGCCAACTTCTCCTTCTTACTCCCACAGAACAGCACCAGATCAAATCTTTCATAATACCAATCATAAAAAAAAAAAAAAAAAAACACTATTCAAAAAAAAAAGAAACAAATAAGATCAATCGTCAAACATAATCAGAAGAAGAAGTGGGACAGACCTGGTACGAGTAGGAGTGAGTTGAAACAAAGCGGAATCAAGGATAGCTCTCGAATCCATGGAGAGAGAATCAGTGAAGTCTTCTTCTTCTTCTCCGATGAGGAAGGAAAGTAGGAGGAAGGAGAAGACGTGAAGAAGGAGACACTTTGACTTGATTAGTTTTTATTTTGGATTCGAGACAGCAAAGGATGAGTTAAGCCACAGCACATGGTCAGTGTCTGACTTAGTGGTCCCCATCAATCATGTTTATGCTCCGCCTCTCTTTTCGTTATTTTTCTCTCTTTTTTTTTTTTGCCTAATTCATCTAATCTAGTCATTAAACAAAAATATCAACACAGACAAAAGATGCCAAACATGAGGGGGGGAAAGCATTACGATTTCACGACATTCTCATAAGAAACTAGTAGGAATTTTCTGCTTTAACGATTTTATTTGTTGCCGACAAATGCATAATACTATTTTATGTGCTTTATAGATTATTCGTATAGTTATTTTTTAAAAAGTATTTTTTTTTGTTTAAATGTTATTTTTTTTTGTAACTTTTAAATGTTAAATTTATACTAACATTTTTTTCAAAAAAAAAAAAGATATACATGAAACTAGCCCTGGGACGGATCCGGATATCCGGAAAATTTAAGGTATCCGGATCCAGATCCGGATCCGTCGGATCCGTGGATTTAATATCCGGATCCGGATTCGTGGTTTCCGAATATCCGGGTTTCAGATATCCGTCTCGATATTCTATTATCCGCGGATATCCGGATCCGTCAAAATAATTAAAAATAATTTTTCAAACAAAAAATACTAATTTTTTTTAATATAATACATAAATTAAATATTTATAAATATATTTATATATGTTTATAATATTTTAAAAACTAAAATATAAGATTATAAGATTAATTCATGTATAAATATTAATATATCAAATATAAATATTAATAAAATTTAAAAATTAAATGTATTTTAAAAATAGGGATCCGGATCCGGATATCCAGACCTAAAAATTAAGATATCAGGATCCGGATTCGGTTTGCACAGATCCAAGATTTTACTATCCGGATTCGGATCCGGGCACCCCGGATATCTTATTTTCGGAGCGGATCCGGAGCGGATCTCGGATCGAATCCGGATCTCGGATAATAAGTCTCAGACCTACATGAAACTACTAGTATAAAAAGAAAAAAAATAATAAAACAGAATAGAAGACAAAAAGGGATTTTTAAGGTCATTTCCAATAAAACACCTAAACACCAAATTTATTAATTTTATCATTTTCTGTATGCACAAGTATAATTTTATCTCCACACCAAAAGTGATACTATCCCACCAAATTTAGTGTAGTGTGAATAGAGTTACACTGTTCATCACACAAAAAAAATATTTTATTACTTTTTATTTAATTATAGATATTGATTATTTTTATTAATTAGTTTAATTTTTAGGTAAAATGAATATATTATAATATTTTTATTTTTATTTGTATTTTCACGTTACTAAAACATTAAACTATTATTGTATGTATAATTTTAATTAATAATATATTTAAATGAGTATTATTATTTACATTAAACTGAAACAAACTAGAAATGTTTTTCATTTTTAAATGTATAAGTTTTAAATTTTGACTAATATTTTAAATAAACAGAAAGATAAATATTTATACATATTAACAATAAACAATAACCTATATATAAACAGAAAGATAAAATTACTAATTTTTATTAAATAAATATGAAAACTAAATGTGATAAATATAATTAGTCAATTATAAACAGTTAATGTATTAAATTACCAAAACTAAAACGTTAATAATTTAAAATATTGTTTAACACCAAAATTGATGTAATTTCAATACTAAATTTGATGTTATAGTTGAAGATGCCCTAAATCCTAATGGTCTAGCGGACAATGAACAAGTAAAACACAAGCTAACTGGATAGACAAGAAGCAGGAGCTTGTCTGGGAGTTAAACATTGCCAAATAAAAATAATATTTTTGATAAACTTTAGATCACGCTCGCTAGATATCGGCTTTCCTAAAATATTACTTCAATTGATTGATACCATTCCCTCACAGCTTTGTGAAAAACTAATCAACCGAAAGCTCAAGCCTCCAAACCACCACCGAAAATAGGAGAATGGAACCAGAAGTAGGAGATCGGCTAAAAATATTTAATTTTTGATAATATGTCCAACAGAAAGTTATATCACTATATTATATTGAAGTTATTTTGCTAAATTTATTTGTATCATACAATGATTTTGTGTTTATATATCAACACTTAACATTTTACGTATATATAAAGTAGGGTTTTCTTTGTTTTTCTTTCTCATGAAGCAATTTAAACAATTGGTGAACCATTGATATCTCATCACCTATATTAATATTTATTAAATTCTTTCATATGTTTTGCTTGATCCAATATCCAAACAATGATTTAATAGTTCATAAATTTTCCTAATCATCTTCTAATTATATGTATCTTTTTCGTGATGAAAAATCATAATCCACAGGTAAAATTATTGGATATTTAATCTGCAATTTAAGTGTACATAAAATATTATTAAATTAAATATGAAATATCATTTGTTATTTTCAACAATTTAAATATATAAACAAAAGTACTGCTTATCTTCTTTTACAAAATATTATAGGTTTTATGAAAATTTGATTATAGGGTGATCAACTGATAATATGAATAAATAAATAATAACTATGTTTAACAAATATATTAAGAGAGTCGAATATATGCAGTATAAAATAATGTCATTTATAGTTATTATGATATGTCAAATAAATTGTAAAATGATGTACAAAGAATAAATTGTAAAATTTAAGAAGTACACTATGAAATATTCTTTAAGTTTTATATTGTAAATATAAAAGTTCGAAGAATGTTGTAATCTAAGCTAAATGAGTTTAGTTATAAGAATTTTTTTTTGTTGAGAAATTGCATCCCCTATACACAGATAACCATGATATTTGCAAAAATGGAAAACTCACTTTTATACTGAGCTGTTTTTCCTTAATAGCCATTCTACCCCTATTCTTCTGAAGCAAAACCTATTCTCTCTTTCTCCCTACTTTTCGTGTCTCTCTTATCTTTTATTTTAACTAATATTTTTCTTTTTATTTTTCTTGTCTATTGACATCCTTCTCTCTCTCCGATACGAAATTCAATTTTTACCCAAAATCCAAGTTTTCATCTTCAGATAAATCGCTCAATCGGTCTCAACTGGTTTTTGTAAGTTCACAGTTCCTCTTTAGTTTATTCTTTGACAGGAAAAGAAAATGTTTTCTCTCTTTTTTTTTCGGTTTCATCTGATCTTTCTTGAAATCTTATATTCTCGGTGTTTTCTCCTTATGTGTTTTGTGGAATCAAGCCTTGCCATCGTGCTCATCCTTGTCGTCGCCATCAACCTCCAGATCCGGCAAAGAGAAAAGTTGATCTCTCCAATGGTGACATTAAATGTTTTTGCACGACAGGTCCCTGATGTTCTGGTTCTTTTCAATTTGACCCCAAACATTTTAGATTTACTGAAACATCCTAGCGAATCAACCCCGAATCTTTAAGTCGTGCTATCTAGCCCTTCCTGTATTTTCACAATAGTACCTCGTTTCTTGATGGCTTTCAAATTGGCCACAACATTAATTACTCAATATATCTTTTGTTTTGGGTTTGTAGTGTTAGCCGGCCATTAATTAGTATATATTACCGGTTAACTATAATAATGTTAAGATAATTAATACATATTACCGGCTAACTATAACAAAGGAAGTCGAGTAAAATCTTAACTAGCTAAACAACATATTTGATCATATGTATTGTGATTTGTTGATGAGTTAATTCTATGTTTAGCCGAACATTTAAATCTAATCATATATTTTTGTGATTTATTAGAGAGTTATTTTTTTGTTTAGCCGAATTGATACATAATAACAACCATCAACTGGCCAAATAGCCGGTAAATATAAATTATATACCAACTAAAATTTAAAATATCCGGGTAAATTAGAATATAACAATGCGAATGTAAAAGTGATAGGAATAAGCTATTTGTATAATTGGTCACTGTTCGCCTCCGGTTACAGCTGCTCAATTACTCCTCACGCGAACCATCGCCGCTGCTAACTCCGGTTTCTAAAACCTTGTAAAGTTGGCCACCACCAACATAGTATCCGTAATTTTCTTGTGGTGTGCCGTCGCTGCGCCAGAGCTCTATCTTCTGTTCATCACCACTTTACCATGAATCGCAGCTTGTATCTCTTGGCTCGAATCAGACCTCTAAAACGAGTCTTTTAATTAGATATTTGGTTGTTTTTTTATTCTTTTGTGGTCTCATTTTCTCTTTCAAGGCGGATAAAGTTCTAATTAAAGGATAAAGTAGTAGAGGAAGATGTTTTCTTGTTTCTCTCTCTTAAAAACCTTCATACGTAAAAGGAAAGAAAGAATAGGGTCACTACAGTCTATTCTCGTTAGGGATGTTAACTACAGGGTTAGGGCTCAACCCTCTTTTGTTTATTATAAACCCAGCCCTATATTAACCCAGCCCTATTTTAATCCTATTATAATCAAGGGTTAGGGCTGGTACCAGGGTTAACTCATTTAATTGAAAAAAATATTTCATTTATTTTTGTTCTTAAATTTTAAAGATAAAACTAGAAAAATTAAAATATGATATGATTCTTTCCGCCAATTTGTTGAGCATCAAATCAAAAGTTTTCCTTCCAAAATCGCAAAATCGAGTTTTTGCTCCACAACTAAGAATAAAGTTTTTCCGTCAAAAAACAAATTTTGTGTTTTTCCGCCAAAACCTAATTTGAGTTTTTCCACCAAAACCACAAAATCAAGTTTTTCCGCCAAAACCGCAAAATCGAGTTTTCCCGCAAAAACCGTAAAATCGAGTTTTCCTGTCAAAACCGGCAAATCGAGTTTTCCCGCCAAAACTATAAAATCGCGTTTTCCCGCCAAAACAGCAAAATCAACTTTTCCGCCGAAACCGCAAAATCTAGTTTTTCCCTTCAAAACCGCAAAATTGAGTTTTCCCGCCAAAACCGCAAAATCGAGTTTTCCCGCCAAAACCGCAAAAAACCAGTTTTCCCGCCGAAACCGGCAAATCGAGTTTTCCCGCCAAAACTACAAAATCGCGTTTTCATGCCGAAACATCAAAAACGAGTTTTCCGCCGAAACCGGCAAATCGGGTTTTCCCGCCCAAACCGCAAAATCGAGTTTTTCCGCCGAAACCGCAAAATCGAGTTTTTCCGCCAAAACCGCAAAATCGAGTTTTTCCGCCAAAACCGCAAAATCGATTTTGATTTTTTGGCGGGAAAACTCGATTTTAAAGTTTTGACGAAAAACTCGATTTTGCGTTTTTGGAGAGAAAACTCGATTTTGTTGTTTTTGTTGACAACTCGATTTTGCGGTTTCGACGGAAAATTTTGTTGTTTAGTTTTAGGCGAGAAAACTCGACTCTAAGTTTCTTTTGGTGAAAAACATTATTAAATATTGTATAATAGTTGTGTGAATCAAAATAAAAGGGTTAGAATTTAAACTCTGGTCCTATTAGGGCTGTTTAAACCCTATTTAAAAAATGAAGGTTAGGGTTACAAATGAGTTTGCAGGGTTAGGGCTAACCCTGTTAGGTTGAGCCCATATTAACATCCCCAATTCTCGTAGATAAAATCTGGGCTTTATGTTTGGGCCATCAGTTTTTCCATTTTTGCAAATTATTTGATCTTTATCTATTTTGTGTGCAAATGGCTCTTTTTTTTTAAGGACTTTCTATTTAAAAACGTAAAGAAAATACAAAAGGCTGCACCCCTAAGCAGACAGCTTTGTGGGCCTTGTCCATTAATACAAACCCATAACCCATAGCTCCACATAATTTAACCACAATATTAAAAGCCCAAATTGATAGACCCAAGTAGAAAGGAAACTGGAACGGTGAAGATCACCATCGAGAGGATCACCGATGCCACAATTGGAAAAAGGAGGAGGAAAGTCGCGGGGAGCTCGTTCTGATCTCAACTATTTTGGACTTGATGTAGGATCCGATTGAGTTGGAGATGGAATCCGGTGGACGATACGTGTTCCTATGCAACCGAGCATTTTGTTCTGACCAGATGTAGTAGATAGTGCTCTGCCACGTGAAGAGAGGGAGGAGCTTTGCATGTCTCGGCCCTGATAGATGATGAAGAGCGGTGAGAGTTTGGTCCCATGATGAGGAGATGGTCAGTCCTGATCGATTTCCAATGTTGTGCCAGACTTGCGAAGAGTAAACACATTCGAAGAAGAGGTGGTTTCGGCTTTCATCAGAAGAATTGCACAAGAGGCATGTAGAGGGAGTGTTTAGACCCCAAGACAGCAGGTGATTCTAGTCGGACAGCAGTTGAGGAGGAATAGCCACGATAAGAAGCTATGCTTAGGGGTTCCTCTCGGGCACCAGACTGTCTTACGCTAGTCTACAAGCGGGTTGTGGTGTTTGATCGCTTTATAGACGGCTCCAGTACTGAAGGTAGTTGATTTCAATCCATTCATTTCCCACATATATTGATCTTCTGCCTCAGTAAGTGTTATAGTTGAGAGGAAAACTTGAATTTGAACTTGTTTCTCCGATCTTTCTGCAGTGAGTAACCAATTTAGTTACAAGAGTTTTCTCTTGAATCCTTATTTATATCTTTTGAGAAACCTTAAACACATGATTTAAAATATACATTTGATCCTAAAAATCTCATTTGTGGTTGTATCAATCACGTGTTTGTAAATCTGGTATCATAGTCATTTCAATCTAAGTTTTTAGTTTTGTTTTTTACGAAGTTAGTGGATCCTCAATATCAGAAATTCTACTAACCTAAGAGTGAGGACATACGAAGAAAATCCACAAAGCCATAATGCTCGAGTGTCTTGAGGCTTAAAAAATTAAGAATATGGGACTTAGTTATGTAGCAAAAATACCTCATAAATTTTTTTATTTATTTTTAACGCTTAATTATATAAGAAATAATTCATGGTTTACTATTACTTTAAGATATATTAAAGATCATAGCCATGTGATCTGTCCTAAATGTGGAGCTACAGAATATATAAACCATACGCATACGATATTCGAATGCCTCCAGTTTTTCAAATTTGGCATTATCGTCTACATCTTCTTCTCCTAGAGGGTTTTTCCTGAGTCACATGTTTACATTAATATAGATTATTATTTTTTGGAAAGAAAAGAGACAATGAAGACATAGAACAAGACATTTATCCATACCCATGGATTTGGTTCATTTGGAAAGCTCGAAATGAAAATCAATTTAGAAGGATTAACAGAAATCTATTGGAGACTGTTAGACATGCTGAGGGAGAATGTAGAGTCTGGCATGAGGCGAATACCGAGGAAGATAGATCTGACAATCAACAAGATCCTCGACCAATAAAAGCAGTATGCTTTAAAAGTATATGCATATGATTGATGGCTCTTAGCGTCATAATTCTCATTTTAATGGTTGTGGTTTGGGTTTGGTGAGACGAATTGGGGAAAATGCAGCTTATGGAAACCATAATCCAAAGGAAAAGAATGTCTCCACTACACGCAGAACGTGAAGCTCTAAAATGGGCAGTAAAATGTATGCTCCATTAATCAACATGCCAACATTTTGAAACAGATTATCAAGATTTTCATAAGGATGATTGACAATCCAAGACCATGACACAATTTATCGACATAACATAAGGAGATAGCATCACTGAATTCCAGAACTCCACGATTGGACTCGAGCTGATAATTTGACGGCAAATTCTTTAGCTAAAGCTGCTATATATTTTTATAAAGGTTTTATGTTTTTTGATTGTTCTGTTCTGGTTTGGTTAATTACCCAAATCATACAATAGTCGTTTTATATAAAAAATTAAGATCATATCATCATGTCTTGGTTTCTGATTTCACTTTAAACCAAAAAAAGTACATGTACTTTGTCTAATCCATCTTCTTTATGAAGAATAACCTCTAACGTTTATCTATATGAAGTAAAATATATGAGTGATGATAATAATTTTTTTTTGTTACCAACTACCATTACTTAATCCATAAAAAGATTTTACTAAACCAACTTCTACTTTACCAAAGTCATAAAACTCATGTTTGGTCCAAACAAACATGTTGCTAAAAAGTCGTTTCTAAAAAACTTGTTTAAACTCATAGTTAGAAATTTGACTCCTCTCCCCCCCCCCCAAAAAAAAACTCTTAGTTAGAAACAACATCTGGTCCCGAAGTTCTGCTCAAGTTAGTCGCAATGGCCATGCTGGTTTTTGCCGTGTCAGTTTTTAAACTCTGGAAGACGACATGTAAAAATCTCACGAGTGCAATGGCTAATTTCTGGTGGAATGCACAAGATAGAATAAATAAGATGCACTGGGTTTCTTGGGAGAGGATGTGCCTTGATAAACAGGATGGTGGCATGGGTTTTAAGGATTTAGAAAAATTCAATCAGGCCCTATTGGCAAAACAAGGGTGGCGTTTGCTTATGGATCCGGAATCTCTGTGTGCAAGGGTGTTAAGAAGAAGATATTATCTGTCCGGCGTCTTCCTGGATGCAAGGCTTGGTTCTAGGCCTTCTTATGCGTGGAGGAGTATATGATATCTTGCATATTTTCATTGTCGTATCCATTCACCCATGTGCATTTTGATCATATAGACTAGGATTTAGCCACGTTTAGGTTGCATTTTGCATACATGAGTCTTTATCAGGTGTTGGAGAGTTCTTGGAGGCATTTGGATGCATTTGGAGCTCAAAAGAAGTGTTTAAAGCAATCAACGGACGAGCAGAGCACCAGAGCGACCTCACCGGAGCGACGCCGTGAAGTCGCTGTGACACACATCCCAGAGCGACCTGGCCAAAGTGACATGGAGAGGTCGCTCGCGTTTCTATCGCGAGACACCCCTCTCAGAGCGACTTGCCAGAGCGACGCTCCGAGGTCGCTCACGTTTCCATGGCGAGACGACACAAAACGAAGCTCGGAGCGACCTCTCAGAGCGACCCACTGAGGTCGCTCCCGAAGGCCGGAGCGACTTGTCGGAGCGACATGCCGAGGTCGCTCAGCGTCTATTTGCCTGTCGAACTCATGTTTTTCTAAGGGCCTTTTGGTCATTTCATTATGCACGTTTTACATTGCCTAGACCTAATTTTTAATACTTTGTAAGCCATTGGAGCCTGGATATCTTTTGTTCTGAAGAAAACCACCAAAAACCTTGGAAATGGGGATCTCTTTGATTCATTGATCACATGTTCAACTGTTGATTTCTATTCTATTATCTGTACTTTCTCTAAATGATTAATCTGAAATCCAATATGGGTTTAAGAGGAATCATGGAGATTAGTGAGTAATCACCTCTTGAATTCATGGGTTAGGGAGATTAAGGGTGATTAGGTTAGTTCTAGGATGTTTTAGTGTAGATCATTCTTGTTCCTTGCTAGTAGAGTATTCATAATGCATCTTCTGAGTTGGCCACTCAAAAGTTGATCAATTGGCATTTCCCACCCAAAAGGTGTTTGATGAAATGCCTGAGACAACTCTCCTAGGCTTTTAGTATACTTTGCCAAAGACATTTGTTGTTAAAGGTGCTAAGATAGCTAATAGACTTGTTAGTAATGATTGCTTTCACATTATTCAACCAAAGACATTTGATGTTTGAGATATGTTAGCAAATGAGCATTCATCTAGACATAGAGCTTGCTTAGAATTGTGTCTAGGCTTAAGGTCGATAGTTTGATTGATCATTTGTCATCCTTAGTTCGATACTTGATCACCCAAGGTCTAATCCCTATGCCTATGAATTCTCTTTTCCCTTAGTCAAGAAAGTATAATTCTGTAATTGCTTTCTAGTATTAGTAGTAGTTTAAAACTCATCTAAATCATTGGTTGCACTTAGATTATGTGAGTACTTGCATTCTCGGTGCTTTGATATCCCTTAGAACTGGTTCGACAATCATTTATACTACAACATTTGTTTTAGAAGCCTTGAAAACTCCTAACATCAAATTGGCGCCGTTGCCAAATTCTGAGTAGATTTGAACATTGAGATTTAGTCACTTACTTGAGACTAAGTCATTTTTATTTTCTTTTGTTACTGATTCTCCTTCTTCACCTCCCTTTCATCTACAGGTGTATGAACTTGCGGAGCAGGGGTCCATCAAACCTAGTTCCAAGAGCAGCAGACATCAGAGCTTTAGAGAGAGAGTGTGCTAGAAAGAGAAGAGAAGAAGAGCAACAGGCTCACTTGCAGATATTGGATACTGATATGGGAGACATACCTCAAAATGATGCGAACGCCAATGGAGCTGACAACGTTCCACCACAGCGAGCAGCTCGACCCATTGGCACTTATGACCGCCCCAACATTCATGGTCATAGATTGGGAATCCGAGCACCCGCCGTGGCAGCCAACAACTTTGAGATCAAATCAGGACTCCTCAACGTGATCGAGAACAACAAGTATCATGGCTTGGCTCTAGAGGACCCATTTGATCACTTGGACAAGTTCGACAGCTACTGTGGGTCGTCAAAAACCATAGGTGTGTCCGAAGATGCCTTAAAGCTCAAGCTATTCCCTTTCTCTTTGGGGGATAAGGCACGTCAGTGGGAGAAGTCTCTACCCAGCGACTCTATCACCACTTGGGATGACTGCAAGAAAGCATTCTTGGAGAAGTTCTTCTCTACTTTAAGAACTGCTAAGCTGAGAAATGAGATTTCCAGCTTTCAACAGAAGAACTTGGAAGGCTTCAGTGAAGCCTGGGAGAGATTCAAGGGCTACCAAGCTCAATGCCCACACCATGGTTTCTCTAAGGAGAGCTTGCTGAGCACATTCTACCGTGGTGCTCTTCCTAAGTACATGGCCAGACTGGATACAACTAGCAATGGGTTCTTCTTGGGGAGAACTGAGGAAGATGCAGAGGAGCTGGTTGACAACATGGTAAAGAGTGATGTAGTCTACAGTGGAGACCACGACAGAGGCAGTCGAACAGATGATAAGCAGACAAGGAAGGAGTTGAAAACTCTACAGGATAAGATAGACATCCTCATTGCTGATAAAGCCACCCAAGAGCAGCTGCACTTTGTTGGTAACTCAAGCCAAGAGACACCACCTGTTATCCATGAGGTTGAGGGTTTGGAAGGTCAGGAAGAGATGTGTTTCATCAACAACAATGGTAGCTGGTACAAAAAACAGCGTAACTTTCAGTACAACAACTACCAACAGAAATCATATCCCAACAACCAACAGAGTGGTTATCCGCCTAGAAACAACCAGCAAAGCAGCTATCAGCCTCAGCAAAACCCCTCGCCTGCTTCCTCTACTCCTCAAGAGAGCAGCACTGATACCTTACTGAAACAAATCTTGGAGTCTCAGACTAGAAGTGAGAAACATGTTGGTTATGAGTTGAAGAACCTTCATTCCAAGATTGATGGGAGCTACAATAAGCTCAACAACAAATTCTCACATCTTGCTTCTACAGTCAACAATTTAGAGAATCAGTTTGCTTCCATGAACACTCACCAGAATCGCCAGCATGGATCTCTACCTGGAAAATCTGACCAAAACCCCAAGGAGGCCAAAGCTATCACCCTTAGGAGTGGTAAGCAGTTACCTCCAATAACCCTCACCAGGGATGCTGAGAAACTAGGTGAGGAGGTGGCCATCAACTTAGATGATGAAGTGGTGATTGTTGATGAGAAAATCAATGATGAAATCTTGTAGAAGATTGTGGAAGCCAAAGGTAAAGGAAAGGTTGGGGAAGAGAAGAAAACAGTGAAAGATGGTGAAGTTGTTGCTCCAGCAAGTGAGAATTCTTTTGTTCCTCCTCCCTATGAACCCAAACTTCCATTCCCTGGTAGATTCAAGAGGCAGCTGCTAGAGAAGTACAAAGCTCTGTTTGAGAAGCAAATGAGTGAAGCTCAGGTTGCAATGCCCATCATCGATGCTTTCATGTTGATTCCTCAATACAACAGGTTCCTGAAAGATGTTGTAGCTGCAAAGAAGAAGGAGATGGAAGGCATGATGATTCTTACCCACGAGTGCAGTGCCATCATTCAGAGGCTTGATGTTCCAGAGAAGTTAGAGGATCCAGGATGCTTCACACTACCTTGTGCTCTTGGACCTATGGTATTTGAGAAATGTCTATGCGATTTGGGAGCTAGTGTCAGCTTGATGCCTTTGTCTGTTGCAAAGAAGCTTGGATTCACTCAGTACAATAAGTGTAAACTCTCTCTGGTGTTAGCTGATCGTTCGGTGAAGTACCCTGTGGGCATCTTAGAGGACCTCCCTGTGAAGATTGGAAGGTATGAGATACCTACAGATTTTGTGGTGCATGAGATGGGTAACTACCCTCAAGACCCATTGATTCTAGGAAGGCCATTCTTAGCTACAGCAGGAGCTATTGTTAATGTGAAGGAAGGCACGATTGATCTCCATTTGGGTAAAGAGAACATCCTCCACTTTGACATCAAGGAGAAAATGAGAAAACCAACTGTGTTCGGGCAAGCCTTCTAGATTGAAGAGATGGGCACTCCTGCTGATGAGGACCTTGAAGAGTTACCACCTCAGGACGACGAGGAGGGAGCATCTCCCTCTACTCATTCCCCATAGAAGGTAACCCACTACTTTCCCTTGTATATACCATTTCGTTTTTGCATATTAGTTTTCTCTTTTTGGGTATCTCTCTCTCCTTGACAACACAGAGACTGTGTCATTTAAGTTTGGGGGAGGTACCAAGTATTTGATCATGTTTGCTTTGATGTTGTTTCATTGAATCATGCATTGCATACCTATTTGCATAAAAAAAAATTTGAAAAAAAAAATCATTTAGTTTGCATCATTTGCATTTCTAGGAGAGTCTAGAGCATATAGGTTGCATTTACTTGCATTGGGAGCAATGATTTGAAATTCCTTGTAAAGAACATTACTTTGCACCTGAGCAGCTTATGCACCTTTCAAAAAGACTTGTATGCTTCGACCCTTGAAAACTCTTCCTGAAACTTGTTGATTGCTGAAACTCAACCTTTGAAGCCAACTACAACCTTGTTTGAACTGAACGAACTTAATGCTTCTTGCTTGTGGTCCCTTGTGTACTTAGTCATGGATATACACACTTGAGTTGTCACATCCTTTATGCCAATCTTTTTGACAAACTCGAGTGGTACACCATTCCCAAAACTCTTCCCTCCTTTTGAGCTTTCATTATTTGATGAGTGAGGCCCTTTTCGGAAAGCTTTACATGTGCATAATGTTGAGAGTATCGGGAACGACAATGCTTGGTCTTCATTCTTGCTAGATTATGCACTCTATTGTCTAGCTATAGGTGGGGGTGAGTGTTGTGACTATGGTTTGGAAGCATGAAAAGTTCGAAGGAAAAGAATAGACTCTTTGTGTTTAAATGGATAATCTTATTGAAATTAATAGATAAACGTCTAGCTCGAGTTTATGAAAAGTCTTGGCCCCCGAAAAAAAAAAGAATATAAAAGAGAAGAAAAAAAAAAAAGGGGGGGGGCTAGCAAAGTTGTTTAGAGCTAAGATTTGTTTAGAAGTTGAGAAAATCCTTTATAGATTTCAAAGAAAAAGAGTTTTATGTGCAAAGTGTTCTTGGGATCTTTTGGTGTGAGATGGGAGTTGGGTTTGACATTGGGAAGTGATTGTGTAACTTGTATGTTTGGGAAAAAGGTAGAACAGTGAAGATTGAGCATTGTATGCATGAGTTGGTCCCTTTCTTAGATATATTATGTGCAATGTCAAGGCTACTTGTTTTGAGAGTAAGCCACTTTAAAAGATCATGGATATTGAACCTCTTGACCCACTTGAATAAAAGCCATCCCTTACTCAACCAAATGATTTGGACCAATTGACCATTTGCAAGAATTCACTTAATGTTTTATGCTAAATGAATGTGAGAGTTGGTTGATTTGAATGTGTGGATGTTTGATGATGAGTATAAGGGCAAAAGGAGTTGAGATAGGCCTAGAGAAGCTAGAGTGTAATAAGAGAGTGTGCTCATGTTGGATTAGATGTTGAATTGAGTGCTAGTTGTGTTTCTTTTGGCTATGAGCTCCCACCTTCAAACCTCTCTCCCTATGAGTTCTAGAAAGTTCACTTGTGGACAAGTAAAAGAGCAAGTTTTGGGGAGTTGATATCTTGCATATTTCCATTGTCTTATCCATTCACCCATGTGCATTTTGATCATATAGACTAGGATTTAGCCACGTTTAGGTTGCATTTTGCATACATGAGTCTTTATCAGGTGTTGGAGTACCACATGGAGTTCTTGGAGGCATTTGGGTGCATTTGGAGCTTAAAAGAAGTGTTTAAAGCGATCAACGGACGAGCAGAGCACCAGAGCGACCTCACCGGAGCGACGCCGTGAAGTCGCTGTGACACACATCCCGGAGCGACCTGGCCAAAGCGACATGGAGAGGTCGCTCGCGTTTCTATCGCGAGACATCCCTCTCAGAGCGACTTGCCAGAGCGACGCCCCGACGCTCCGGGTCGCTCGCGTTTCCATGGCGAGACGACAAAAAACGAAGCCCGGAGCAACCTCTCAGAGCGACCCACTGAGGTCGCTCCCGAAGGCCGGAGCGACTTGTCGGAGCGACATGCCGAGGTCGCTCCGCGTTTATTTGCCTGTCGAACTCATGTTTTTCTAAGGGCCTTTTGGTCATTTCATTATGCACGTTTTACATTGCCTAAACCTAAGTTTTAATACTTTGTAAGCCATTGGAGCCTGGATATCTTTTGTTCTAAAGAAAACCACCAAAAACCTTGGAAAAGGGGATCTCTTTGATTCATTGATCACATGTTCTACTGTTGATTTCTATTCTATTATCTGTACTTTCTCTAAATGATTAATCTGAAATCCAATATGGGTTTAAGAGGAATCATGGAGATTAGTGAGTAATCACCTCTTGAATTCATGGGTTAGGGAGATTAAGGGTGATTAGGTTAGTTCTAGGATGTTTTAGTGTAGATCATTCTTGTTCATTGCTAGTAGAGTATTCATAATGCATCTTCTGAGTTGGCCACTCAAAAGTTGATCAATAGGTATTTTCCACCCAAAAGGTGTTTGATGAAATGCCTGAGACAACTCTCCTAGGCTTTTAGTATACTTTGCCAAAGACATTTGTTGTTAAAGGTGCTAAGATAACTAATAGACTTGTTAGTAATGATTGCTTTCACATTATTCAACCAAAGACATTTGATGTTTGAGATATGTTAGCAAATGAGCATTCATCTAGACATAGAGCTTGCTTAGAATTGTGTCTAGGCTTAAGGTCGATAGTTTGATTGATCATTTGCCATCCTTAGTTCGATACTTGATCACCCAAGGTCTAATCCCTATGTCCATGAGTTCTCTTTTCCCTTAGTCAAGAAAGTATCATTCTGTAATTGCTTTCTAGTATTAGTAGTAGTTTAAAACTCATCTAAATCATTGGTTGCACTTAGATTAAGTGAGTACTTGCATTCTCGGTGCTTTGATATCCCTCAGAACTGGTTCGACAATCATTTATACTACAACATTTGTTTTAGGAGCCTTTAAAACTCTTAACATCAGTATATTATTTGGAAGGGAGTTGCTGGTGAAAGGCCTACGACGGAATGTTGGATCGGGGGAGAGTATCAATGTATGGATGGACAAATGGCTTTTTGTTGCGGAACCAATGGCTCTAATGAGGAAACATACTTTTTAATCTTGATCTTAGGGTTTGTGATCTTATTAACCCACAAACTAGAGCCTGGGATCGAGGGAAGCTGGAGGAAGTTTTTTTCCCTAGTGATATCGAGATAGTTCTAAAAATGAAGCCTGCTGTTGGAAAGGAGGATTCGTATGAGTGGGTTCATAACAGATGGGGAGCTTAATCTGTGAAATCGGGGTACTGGTTGGCATGTTCTTTGGATCATTCTGAAGTGCGAGTGGCGGCTCAGAGTAAACCATCACTAAATGATATGCGTAGTCAAGTGTGGAAGGTGAACACTGCTCCAAAAATCAATTTTTTTTATGTGGAGGGCTCTTTCAAATGCTCTAGCGGTTTCAGAGGAGTGTATAGCACGAGGGATGAAGGTGGATCCCCGATGTCAAAGATGTGGGGAAGGAGAGTCCATTAATCACGTTTTATGCACATGTCCTGCTGCTAGACTGGTGTGGGCGACGTCAGGCTTTCCCTTTCCGCAAAGAGGTTTTGAACATAGATCTTTATACGAAAATTTTAGCTATTTGTTGGATACTGGAAAAGATTCTTGAGTGCCAAAGGATGTTAGTTGCAGCTTCCCGTGGATATTATGGATGTTGTGGAAGAACAAGAATGAATTTACTTTCGAAGGAAAAGAATATGAGGCAGAAGATACGGTCACAAAATGTCTTGAGGAGTCCAGGCGTTGGACTGAGGTTGTGGCAGCAGCGAAAGTGGAAACTGGTGCTAGGAATCAGAGACCTAGGGATGGTAAGGCATGGACAGTACCAGAGAATGGAAGAGTGAAATGCAATATTGGAATCTCATGGTCTAAAGCAACATGTATGGTTGGTTTGGGTTGGATTGTAAGAAATAGTGAAGGCGATACTATGCTCCATAGCAGAAGAGATTTTAATGGAGTGTCGTCGCTTTTGGAGGCTAGACGTTTGGGATTAATTTGGGCAGCTGAGAGCATGAATTCTCACAAATTGCAGAAGGTGAGTTTTGAGTTGGAGGACTATGAGTTGGTGGGTTCTGTGAATAGACCTAAGGCGTGGCCTGCGTTTCAGCGTACGATGAGGAGTTAAGGGGTGTCTTGAAAAAAGTTGCAGAATGGAAGGTGAGCTCAGTAAAGAGAGTGGCTAACAAAGCTGCTTTTATGATTGCTCGGAGTGTGACAAAGGAAAGGAGATATCAATCGTATGTAGCTCAAGGTAGTCCATCTTGGTTAAGGAATTTGCTTGCAGAGGAAGATATGAGGTCCATAATGCTATAAGGTGACATTAACCGGAGAATTTCATTGGAGTGAAAGAGTATCTGGTGGGAGATCGTGTTTGAGGCCGTGATCCCTTTATTTTTGTATTGGCATTTGCTCGTCTTTGCTTAGGAACTTGGTTTTGTCCTTACACTTCTCAAACATTTCTCTCTGAGTTAAAAAAATAGAACAACATCTGGTCCCATCCACATATTTAATTTTAAAGTAAATTCCAAAAAATCTAAATTCAATTTGAACAATATATAATGTGTTATAAATTAAGCATTGAAATGATTATCCACTTCTTTACCAAACTCAAGCACTATGATCATCCACTCCTTTATCAACTCAAGCACTATGATCATCTACTCATCAAACACTATGATCACCCACTCATTTACCAAATTAAGCACTATCTTTGTTATTTTATGTATTGTTGTTCACTATAAATACCATCACTCATCTCACTCTTTTGTACACCATAAACAAGAACAAGAGTAATTCATCAAAGAATCATTACATTTTCTTCTTCCTTCTTATAATAAACTCTCTCCCTTATACTAGTGTTATTTGCTTCCTACGGGTATTAAATTCTACTCTTATTTAAATTTCACGATACTATAAATTATAAGTTATTTCATAACACGTTATCAGCACGATCACTCTGCGATTCGGTAAAATTTATTTGTATAATTTATACCCTGTTATAATGGTCGGTATACCGCCTCTACTATTATTTATATCATGTTATAATGGCCGGAATACCGCCTATATTATTTACTAGTAATTTAATTTATTTATTGGTCGGCCGAGCCGCCTTATATTCTGTTTATTATTTATTGGTCGGTCGAGCCGCCTTATATCCTGTTTATTATTTATTGGTCGGCCAAGCCGCCTTATATCGTGTTTATTATTTATTGGTCGGCTGAGCCGCCTTATATTCTGTTTATTATTAATTGGTCGGCCGAGCCGCCGTATAATTTATTTATTATTCTGCATTGATCGGCTGAGCCGTCGCATGATTTGTTGTCATATAACATAAATATTTCATTGTCATAATTTTTCACTTTTATGAAATTTTATAGATTTGATTGATCGTTTAATACGATATTTTCAGACTGATTTTTGGTGCACTCGATTTAACCCCAACGGTCACAAAGAAAAATTTTCAAAAATTTCCCCTTTCTCCAACGGTCATGAACAGTAATTTTCATCTATAAATACAACTCATTTTCACTCCATTTCATCATCCAAAACATTTCATCTTCTCTCAAAAATTTCAAATCGCTCTCCTCCGATTTTTCATTTCAAGAAAGATGATTCGCGCACTTTTGTTTTTATGTGCCATTTTTATTTGTGTTTCTATTTATGGTTTATTCGTTGGAGAATTTACTCCGAGTGAATTTAAGATGAATATCGATTTAATTTTCTTTACATCGCTTCTCCTTGTAATTGCTTGCATGATTAATATAAATGGTTCATTTTAAAATTGCATAATACTATAGTCATATGACATATAATATATTAAACATGACTAATGGTTGTCCATATGCTAAAACGCATCGATCGATGGGTTTATGGGCTATAACGCATCGATCGATGGATCTACTAAAACGACTTTGTTTAATTTAATTCTACACACTGTAATGTGTATCGCTTATTGTTAATTGGTTTGGTTCGGTTAACACTCCAAACAGAAAACACCTTTATAACGTGTAGTTGCGTTACCGATTTGCTCGTCTATTCATTGAACCATGCACATGCACACATGTGTCACCAATATGCTTGTTTGATAATAATACGTTTGGTCAAAGTTATAATACTAAATTGGTTTGTTCAAAAAATAATATGTTTGAATTGGTTTGGATAACCATTGGTTTATATGGTTCATGCTATAAATAATTGAGAATCATTAATTAATATTTGCAATATAATCTTTGATTGGTTTGATTGTTTGGTTTTAAAATCTTTGAGCACTAAAGAACTTGATATCATTAATAATCATCAACGCTTGTCTATATGTAAGAATAATAGTTATTTGATGAATTAAATTTTGCTTATTATACTTTAATATGCTTCATGGTTTAATGGTATTAAGGAAACATACTTTATGATTCATGGTCTAACATCATAAAAGAAATTATTTGTAATCGGTTAGTTTTGTAGTCGATTAGTCTTTGGTCTAATATCATAAAATAATTTGGATTATATGTTGATATTTACTAATGTAATGGCCATGTTTATATGAGCAAAATTTAAAGTTTTCAGGATTGTGTATTCTCTCGGAAAGATATGTACAAGTTATCAGCCAATTCAGAAACGTGAACAGCTGAAACTTTCATCGCCGATATACTTCTGTTTATAAGATAAGTATTTTTATGCTTTATATACAAGTTTAACAAACTTGATTAGATAAATCAATTTACATGAAGTTGGCAGTGATATAAATTTGTTCATTAAATTGATTGATAGGTTAAACTTTGTTAAATAGCATGAGAGTAATAATATAGTCTATATAATAATTACTATGAAAGTTTTATTTATTTTCTGATATAATAAGACACCTTTGTTAATACATATTTATATATATTTGAAATATTTTGATTTTATTACCATTTATATTGTGGATTTTAAGTTTAAAGCTTGACTCTAAAAGATCCATAAGTTTTGGAAGATAATATATATAAAAAGGTATTATCACCTGAAGTGATTACCTAAAGCTCATTTTGTATTTTGCATTTAAAGATTACAAGACCTGAAGTCTGTAAATAAAGCCAACTATGTTGGATGTTAAGTTTAAAAGTAAAATTTCTTCAAGAAATTTTTTTATGATGCATATATATTGAAAAATATCTATTGATAAATCACGTCTAGTTGATTATGATTCATTCTCCTGGAGAGAATAAGATATTTAAAAAAAAAAACTCATAAATAGTTGTTTTAGACGTGAGCATAAATGAGGTCAAGGTCCAAAGAGTTTCTTTATAGAACTCATACTCTCACTTAAAGTTGAGAAAATAAACATGGTAATAAAGAAAAGATATTATGAATTCATCTGAAGATGAAAGAAAATTTATTGTGTGTACAATACAAGGCAGTAAAAACTTATAGAATGCTTAAAAGGAGGATCTATATGATGCTCCAGAAGTGTACATAGTATTACTGCACATAAAAATTCAATTTAAAGTTTTTAAGAATGCAATTTAAAGTTCTTAAGGTATTGTATTTTTATAAGTATCAAAAGTTAAAAGGATCTACGAAAAATACATAACCCATGTAGGATATAGTGTTGATTAAGAAAATGAGATACATTCGAGATTGATAAACCTGTAGTATTATCATCTCGAGGGGAAGAGTTAAAGAATCTCACTTTTTATGATAAGTCAAACATCCAGAAGATTATGTTTACACTAAAACTAAGATTGATGAATTTTTCTCAAAGTAAATCCGTAAGATTTTGAGACACTTATGTTGAGACAATAAGCAAACGAAATGATATATACATTTCAATCAAAAATAATTCTCAAAGCAGTATAAGTATTTTAGAGAAAATATCTACAGCCTCTTATATATTGTACTACATAAAGATTAGTATAATGAAGATAAATGTATAGTAAACTAGAAGTTTACATTTGGCATGAATCAGTTAGACCATTTTGGTTCATTAATAATGCGAATATATACTTAAAGGTCATATGCATAGTCATATAAGAACCAGAAGATTCTTCCGAATGATTTGACATATGTTGCTTACCCATAAGATAAAAGGGTAATATGGTTTTCACCAGCCAAAATAAGATATTGGCATAAATAACGAAGATGTTAGTGGACTGATCACCCACTATGCATTTTTATAATATTGGTGAATTCACTTCTTAAAGTCTTTAACGACTATAGCACATTCACTGAGATAAGTGCTAAACATTTTGAGCAACAATGGTTCGCATCAAGCCAATAAATATTCACTAGTTCTCCCCATCATTGGTATAGAATCAGAAACCAATCATTTTCATCTAAGAATGTTGGATGTTGCTCCGCCACAGAGCTTCAAATGAAGATGTGTTTTCAAATGAGGTTGGAAATATATGTTGGATATAAATCTCTATTGACACTTAAGAATCCAGAGCCATCCCCGAAAAATATAAGTAAGGCTATACATGAATTCTAAAAGTGAGTTAGTACTTCCAACATAAGGGAGAGAAAATAAACAGCTGGAAAAGAAAATAAGTTGAAATGAATTATCATTGATCCTCGGGCTAAACACAATGTGAAATAGAAGTCCAAAAGATAATTCATTTCAAAACTTACTAAAGCAGTTGCCAGACACGACCCATATAAATATAGTGATCAAGTCACATATACCAGCTGTAAATGCTCCAATAAGAATAAATGTTCTACAAGAACAATATCAAACTGCTAGTCACGCCTGCAGCGTGGTAGACAGATTGGTTCCAAAGATAAATCCTCGTAAATGAAAAAGGAGCATATATTGATAATGGTCAAAACGAGGCAATATAGTTTTGTATGATCTCCAGAAGAGAAATTAAACATGACTGACGAAAATTCAGGTACCTGAGACAAATGAAGAGATCTCAATAAGTTATGTCATGTATGAAACAAAATGGAACCGATAAGAAAATTGACGTCGATGATATTATACATGCAAAGTAGCAGTTGATATAATAAATGAGAAAGAGGATCATGAAAGAAAGTCTATTGAAAAGTGTACACAAAGAAATGATTGGCCAAATCAGAAAGATGCAATAGACAAAGATATAAACTTCTTGTGAAATAGAGAAGTATTTGGACCAGTAGTCCATACACTAAAAGGTGTAAAACAAGTGAGATGTAAATGAACCGTTGCACACAAAGAAGGATCAATATGAAATTAATTGTGAAGAGACATAATTTCATGTGGTAGATGCAACTAGTTTCAAGTTCCTTATAGTCTGGTAATAAAGGAAGAACTTGAATGAAACAATCCACTTGAAAAATGTTAATCCCTGAAAGTATAATCCATGAAGGATTGATGATATCAAAATCATGTTCCCGGGAACTCTGCATATTCGATCGAATTGAAACAAACTATTTTATGGAATATATGAAATATTATAAGGTTAACAAATGTATCCATTTGTATTTATCAAGAGATTATAAATCAATAGAATCATGATTTGAATATAATCAAAACTCCTGAAGAGTTATAGAAAAATTATATTTTGGAAGAAAACTCTTGACAATACTATATTGTTTTATGTATTCTAAACTGGAGATCTAAAACTAAGATGTTATCATAAAGATCCTTAAAGTATTTTATTTAAGACGCTCGTATATGTTTGGTCCTGAAATACCATACGTAAGAGTGTTATTTAAGAAAATTATTAATCTTTTTCATTACTGAAAGATGTAATTTCATATGAAAAGAAAGAAAATCATAATAGTAACTTCTATAGTTACAAATGAATAATTCGTATGTACGAGACGAATTTCTATACAATTATATGTAAGAAATTTGGTTTGAAATCCAAATAGACCAATAAACTATTGTCTAAGTCAAAAGAGAATTATGGACAAGAAGTCTAAAGGCCCTAGATATCATAATAGAAATGAATAGAGTTTATTCTCTTAAGCTTAATTCTCTGAAGAGAGTTGATTGGAATGCATATCCTGAAGATATTATTTCCAGAGAAAGAAATATGATAGTAAGTGTGGTTGTACTCTTTTTCCTTATCATGGTTTTTTTTTCCCATTGGGTTTTTCCATGACAAGGTTTTAACGAGGCAACAAAGAACATACAAAAGATAGACAACCAAAGAGAATGTTACAATTTGAGAGATGAAAATCTATCATTGTTCTAAAGGTTCTATGACTACTCATTCGAGGGGGAGCTTATGTAGTTGTACTCTTTTTACTTTTACTACGGTTTTTCCCATTGGGTTTTCCATGACTAGGTTTTTAACGAGGCACCACGTAATACAAGATGGATGATCAAGGGGGAGTGTTATAAATTAAGCATTGAAATGATCATCCACTTCTTTACCAAACTCAAGCACTATGATCATCCACTCCTTTACCAACTCAAGCACTATGATCATCTACTCATCAAACACTATGATCACCCACTCATTTACCAAATTAAGCAATATCTTTGTTATTTTATGTATTGTTGTTCACTATAAATACCATCACTCATCTCACTCTTTTGTACACCATAAACAAGAACAAGAGTAATTCATCAAAGAATCATTACATTTTCTTCTTCCTTCTTATAATAAACTCTCTCCCTTATACTAGTGTTATTTGCTTCCTACGGGTATTAAATTCTACTCTTATTTAAATTTCACGATACTATAAATTATAAGTTATTTCATAACATAATGCAGTTTTTCAATTATTATTTTACAAATACGATTAGTCCTCAAGTCCAATTCTCTTCTTCCTCTATTTATCAGCCGACATCATCCTCTCTGTTGACTCGTTCTTTCCGTCGAATAGTTCGGTGATCAACTACAATAACTCGGTAGTTTACACTAGTCCAAAAGAGTTCTATGTACCTTAACCTTTTGGAGTTAATTATAATTGGGCACGAGATCTAAACCAAAATAATATATAATCCAAAGCGTTCTAAAAAACGAGTTAAGTTATTACATACATAGATAATTTGGAATCTTTTGTATAACATCTATTAAAAGCACAAAATTTTTATTTACAAAACTAAAAGAGGAAATAACAGAAAATAACGTGTTAGGGATGAATATATCATAATCAACTTGCATTGATTTAATCCGTTATATTTTGCATCATCATTTAATTTGGTTACAAAATAAGTCCCCTTTGAGAGATAAGAATCAATACAACTAAATTAACTTTTGTAAAAAAAAAATTGAAAAATGATCAGTCAAAACCCAAAATGCTGGCAGTTCAGGTGACGGTTTTTCACATCTGGAAACAGAGGGACAACTATCTCCACAATGACATCTCTCTTCCTCTTAGTACCATCGTCAAACTTATTGACCGTGAGGTTTGAAACGCCATCACAGGAAGAAAGGTAAGAAAGCGCTTTGATGGTCTTAGGTTTTTTTTAACACCGTTTAGTTTCAAGCTAAGAAGGAAAAATTCAAACAGTCGGCTTTAAAAAAAAAAGTAAATAAACTAAAAAGAATCACCAATATGTGATATAAAGAGTTCAAAAGAGCATAGATAAAACCCGCCAAAGATTGAGATAGCACCAACCAACAGACTGGTTTTTGTACTAATTTTCAAGGTATAAGCTTTACTGACCACCCTCCTAACCGAGTAGTTGTTGCAGCCAAAGGGAACATGACGAGCCAGAGGACTATGATCTCTGATCTCTGATCTCTTACCGCTTCCACTCTATTTTGCAAGTGAGAGTAGTGCAATGGATACAAGATAGAATCATGAGCAAGAGAAGGGGTCCATAAAGATGATACGGTTATGTCACATGTTTGCCATCGATATGGAAGATCCAAAATTAGATGCCAAATTGTAAAAACATAAGCTCAGATCCTTGAAACTAGCTCTTCTTTTTTTTTATCCACAATAGCGGCTTGAGAAGAATTCAAATTTTAGGAATCTGTTTCTATAAGATAATTCCCACCAATTCTGACCTATGATAGCCTAACAGTGGCCAATAACTTATTAACAAAGAGAGAAAACAACATGCTATCGAAACGTCGAGGAGGTTAATCAAACCAATAAAACACCAAATCCATCACTCCAGAAGGATCTGGAACTTAACGAGAAGACCGTCACTCCACCAGGAACCAGAAACTCTTAAAAAGTCTGGTCAAAATCCATATAGAAAAACCGAGTAAACAAACACAAAGTGCCACACCGACGTAGTACTCGTCGAAAATCATCGAATCTGCTTGTCAGCTACAAGATCTAACCCAAGAATGACCAAAATAGATCACCACGACCACAAAACACAGATAAAGAATACGAGAGGATAACAAATAAGAACATAAAACATGAAAAGAATGGAGAAGAAAAACAATTGATTTCCGGCGGACGCAAGAAAGAAGAGAGATTAGGGTTTTTCCCAAACCAGCTTGTTAGTTCTGCTCTGGTGGTCTCATGCTACATTGACTTTTTTAACTTTCTTTTGATCATCTGCAAATCTTAAACGTTCTCTCTCTCTTCTCCTCTTTTCTCTCCAGCGCCTCTAGGGTTTTCTCCTCCATAGTCTCGATTCTCTAGCGCCGCTGCACCTCTTAGGCGGTAGCCGGAGCCCCTCTGTCTCTTCCATGCTTCTCCTTTGTATCTTTGTGGTCTCTGCTTTCTTTCTCTCGGCGGAGGTGGTCCTCTTCCAAGGATCTCTGGTTCAGATCTAGTGGTCTCTGTGTAGATCTGGGGGTACTTGGTGGTGTCGGTGGAGCTTGAGGGCGGCTCTCCACTCGCTGGGTCTATCTCTGGTTCTTACTCCGAGATCTCTGTCCGGAGGATTTTCTTCTTCCTTGGGGGGGTTTCCTCGAGGTAGTGGCGCGTGAGGATCCGAGTAACCTGTCTCGGTTTCGTCATCCTCTCAGTGTGGCTGGTTGGAGTCGGTTTTCTCAGCAGTTTAGGGGCCTGGGTCCGTGGATCTAAGGTATCTCATCCATCTTTGTGTTCTGCCGGTGATATCTGGTGGTGGCGCGTGAAGTGTACCGGTGAGTGGATCTGTCTCTCTGCGGTCTTCGGTGGCGGCGCGTCTAGGTTAGTCAACTGCGGGTGCGTCTTGGCGTGTTCTGGTGGTTGGCTGCTGCTCAAATTTTTGTGTGTGCTCGGCAGTGTGGCTCTCCGTATCGCTGTCTCTTTCTCCTGTGAAACCTTAGTGCGGTTTGGTCTAAGCTGGAAGTGCTCTGGTTTTGTGGTGAAGGATAAGCTTCACTGGTGCTTTCGACTTTCTTGTCTACTTGTAGGCGCTTCTCCGGAGGGGGTGCGCTCTTCCTATATGGCTGTTCTATATGAGCACTCGGTTAAATGGGTGTAACGGTCCCGGGTAGGAAGGTTGGAGGCAGCAATCTTCAGTCTTCTCTCTCCGAACGAGGGCATCGTCGGTTGTAGATCTCTCCTCGTGTTGCCGGTGTGGTTCCTCTTGGGTGTACAAGCAGGTTCGAGATGTGATTCTTTGTGAAGGTAGTGGGTTGTGGGTGAATCAGAAGTTGTAGGAACCGTGTGTTTCAAGGTTTGAGGGCTCATTTTCCTCCGGTAGCTCGCGGTAACTGTTAGCTCACTCCGTTCATGCCTTCTCTTCTGGTCCATCATCGCTTTGGTGCTGTCTGGTTCTAATCCCTTTCTCTAGTTCTTTCGCTTGTTCTATAATCGTTATTAGGTTCTTTTGCTTAGTTTAATTTCTGTTATTCCGCTACCTATGAACTGTGTAATCTCTGTCTCAAACTGAAATTCTGGTAATAATGCTTAACATTTTTTACAAAAAAAATCTGCAAATCTTAATTGTTTCTCCTTGTTTTTTTAATCTTTTTCGCCAAGTTGATACCTTTCCAGATAACTTATTTATCTAAACATTTTCATTTTGCATGATATTTACATTCTTAGAAAAATCCATAAAAGAACTAACTAGCTATCAAATTAAATTAAATTAAGTTAATAAAAGGAAGATAAGACACGCTTTATTATTGATTGTTGTATTGATTGACCTACGCAGATATGTTCTTGTACGTGGGGGTTGATGCTCCTTAGTCTCCCCTGTTCAACATCTAACAAATTATCGATGACTGCATCCGATGCCATAGTCAAGAACTCTGACCAGTCTCTGCACAACAGTATTAGACGTTTAAATAAGCTAATTTTTAAATCAGGTTAAAAAAATTAATGGTATAGTAATAAACATGTAGTCTAATTGGGTTGTATTAATATTGTTGCTATGTCATGATAGCCTAAGCTCAACACATGTCTTGAGTTTATATATATGAAAAAATAAGTTGTCTTATAATTTAAAGTTTTATGTTTAATCTTTCAAGGTTATCAAATAGTATTTTAAGATTCGTTAGAAAACAATGAAAGTACGCATTGCATATATTTGATAATAAATCATAAATGAATATGTTTGACTGGGGGAACCCAAGAACATACCCATTAGATGTGTCAAACGTGAGTCCTACGGTGTATTTTGCTTCCTCGAGAGCCAATTGAAGCCTCCGGATCTCGGCAGCCGGACGTGTGCGGTCATTCTTAACGCAGAGTTCCGATGGCTTGACATTGCAAAAGATTGGGATGATTCTCTTCTTGTTCTCCATGAGCCTCATGAGTTCATGGAGACAGAAGTAAGAGTCGCAGTAACGAGGAGAGAAAACCGCGATACCAACACTGCATTCTCTTATCGCTGCATTGACCTCAAAGAGAAGTCTATCCCCAGGCTTTAAACTCTTGCTATCCAGAAAAGAATTTAAATGTAGTCTAGTGAAATGATCATGTAATAGACCTGAAATTGTCTTCTTGGTGTCGATCCTGCGATGACTGATGAAAACATCACACAGGTTTGGGTTAGGTAGGGATGGGTTTCTTACGTATCTTGTGTTTGCGAGTTTTGAACAAGATGCTACCAAACGTTGCATCTAGCAATTTTGAACCGACGAGAAACAAACAAAATTAATTGGATCAATGGAAAGACTGATTTAGAGATGAAGAATTTGTTCTATTTTAGTTCCTTTGAAAAATAGTACTAGATCGCAAAAAGAGCTAGTTTTAGATTCGCAAGAAATAGATACATGTGGGTGTCTTTATTTATAATGGTTTTCGCTATGGTTTGTTAATATATATTGCCGAATATTTGTTCTTCTCACGCTGGTATTCAAGGAATAATTCAACGTTCATTTCCTTACATTTGCACTTCGAGAAAAGAATTGGTAATCGTATATCTTTGAAACAATTTTTCTCTTTGACTTGCAAGTATTCTTTTGTCTTCTCTCATATAGTTTGACGAAAAAACCATCAAAGACGTATATACTTTTTCTAATTAATTTTCTTTTGTTTTAAATCATCAGAGAAAGGGAGAGCTATTGAAACGGTCACCACTCTAAAAGCAAAATCCTTAAGCAGTTACTCCCTGAATGCTACATAAGGCACAATTTTTTTTTTAAGCTGCTAGCATGTAAAACACAATCATACCTAAGCTAAACTGAAAATTAGTCGCAGATACAAGTTTTATATTAGAAATTCTATAAATTCACACTCGATAAATTAACGAATACTATAAATTAATAAATTTTCTCGATTCCGAAATTCGGCCGGTTTAAAATATGACACAAATCGATAAAATAATAATATAAATATCTTTTATAAAGTCCTATATAAATATATTGTCCCACGAAAATAATAAATTAATAATCTATCTATATATACATTTTATATAAATACAAACTAAATAATATATTAATGATTTTATATTCCAAATTCTAATGATGTAGATAAGTATTTGGAATACTTCCAAATATCTTATTATTTGTTTTATTAATTATTTAGATAATTATCTTTAATGTTTTTAGGGTTTTATGGTTTTTTATATATAGTCGTTTAGACTTAAGTTTGTATTCAGTTTATGATTTTATTGATTGATTAATAAAATTGAGAGTTTTTTCTTTGTTCCTTGTTTTCCGTAGATCATTGGTGATCTCAACGAATTTAAGAAGACATTGATCTTAGGCATTCTTAGACTAAATAAGATCTTTGTATTATTCTAATTTTTTGGATATTTTCAGAATCAACAGATCTCTAATTCTATCCCTAGAAGCTTCCGCTACATCAGTTGGTATTAGAGCCAGCACTTTGATTTCTTAATTGAAGTTTGATTCTATTTTCTTAACTATGTCGCTTGGGTGTTATTATTACTTTGATGAATATCCGTTTAGTTCGACGGAGGATTTGTACGGGAAGTACAAACATATTAGTGGTCCTCCGATTTATGATACATATGGTGAAGACGTGATGATTGTGGAGCCAATGGATTTTGTATTCAGAGAGTTCAAGACCATGCATGCATACGTGAAAGATTTCATGGGTTCCATAAACAATGGAACATTGAGATCTAACGGCGGAGCACGAAATTTGGAGCAAAGCAATTCACGTTTTGAAGATTATATGGACAACAGAACGATGTAGATAAGTATTTGGAATATTTTCAAATATCTTATTATTTGTTTTATTAATTATTTAGATAATTATCTTTAATGTTTTTAGGGTTTTATGATTTTTTTATATATAGTCGTTTAGGCTTAAGTTTGTATTCAGTTTATGAGTTTATTGATTGATTAATAAAATTGAGAGTTCTCTCTTTGTTCCTTATTTTCGGTAGATCATTGGTGATCTCAACGAATTTTAAGAAGACATTGATCTTACGCATTCTTAGACTAAATAAGATCTCTGTGATTATTCTAGTTTTTCGGGTATTCTCAAAATCAACGGATCTCTAGTTCTATCCCTAGAAGCTTCCGCTACATCAGTTTGGAACCCAGACCACCAGGCCTGGTTTCAGACTGATCAAATCATCAAACCATGGCTGATGGGGTCATGTTTCGAAGATATTCAAAGTCTTGTTGTTTCCTGCTCAGCATCTCGTGATACCTGGCTTACACTCACAAGATACTACAACCTTCCTACGTCTTCCATGCTGTTTGAGCGTCAACGTAATCTCCAAACCATCACCAAACAAGAGAAGTCTAAGACAAGCTCATCTGTAACCAGTTAACCTCTATTGGTAGTACAGTTTCTGAAATGATGAAGATTTTCAGTGCTCTGCAAGGTTTGAGAAAAGACTACAAGTCTGACCAGTATTGAAAGTGCTGTAGATCTCTTAGCAAGCCTGACCAGGGACCAAGCTAGGTTGTAGAGTATAGGTGCACGTGCACCCACTAGTTATTTAGATTTTTAAAACTTTTACATTGGAAACTGAGGGCGAATTGGCTTATTTGGTTAAGGTGCACCCACAAATTCTTGAGAACCCAAGTTCCATGCCCCTGTTTTAACTTATATCATTATTAATTATTTAACTTATATTAATTAATTATATGCACCTAGTAAAAATAAAGTCTGGCTTCGCCCCTGAACCCAACCCTCGAAGATCTCATCCCTCGTCTTCACGGCCACAATGCTCAGATTCAAAGGTACAATTTCTCGACTAATGTCACTCCACATCTTGAATTTAATGTGGAACAAAAAAGTATCAATCAGGCCAACTAGAACACTGGTGAAAGGGAACAATCTAATCAAAGGTTTGGTAGAAGCTAAGGCTGTTGTTCCTTCTCCACAAGACGCCACGGGTTCCATCAACAACTATCATCCTCTGGATCATCCGCTTCATTTGTGTCATCTGGTGACAGACCATCTTGTCAAATATGTGGAAGGTTTGGTCACACTTCTCTACGTTGTTGGCACAAGTTCAACAACTCCTATCACGATGAGGATCTTTCAGTGGCGCTGGAAGCTATGCAAATAACAATTGGCTACCCAAACAGACAAAGTGCCATGCGATGTTGAAGGCCCAAGTAAACATCTTTGAAATAGACCATGTTGCACAAGAGGTAAAACCAAACAAAAAGATTGCAGAAGTGAATGTTAAGTATGAGGAGACCAGTAATAAACTTCTCAATGATTTGGTTGTTAAACAAAAGCAAAATCAAAGATTGGAGCAAAAGATTAAAAAGATGTGGAAGATGTTCGAGCAGAACAAGAGACGAATCAACTCCTCGAAAAACAGTTCATTGACAACTAAATGAATCTAAGGATGCAGGATAAAGGATCTGAAACTTTAGATCATATATTATCTGTAAAATATATTTGAAATTATATTTAGTTTATTTTTTTATTATGTGATATATATTTATATAAACTTAATAGTGATATATGAGATTAATTATTAATATATTTATACAGTTTTCTCAAAATAAATATTTATATAATAAAATTACATTAATGGTAATATATGAGTTAGTAGTTATTATCATATTAAAAGAAAACTTGCAAAAAAAAGTTTTATAAGAAAAATTGTACATGTCATGATTAGTATGTCATTATTTTTATGTGACATGTTATCATTTTTTGTTGAAATTAAATATAGTGGTGACATATGTACAAATAAGATTTGACAACATACAGCGTTTCCACTGCGATTTACTATGGGTATGAAAGAAAAAATTGAACATAATTAAACAAGACGTGGGGGTGGGGTGGGGGGGGGGGGGGGAACTTATCCTTGGATTCCTCCTGGAAGAGGCAGGCTCAGTTTGGCAACGTACGAAGTCCAGAAAGTGAGCCAACATGATAAAAAGCCCATTTAGTGACTCTTTCTTTATTGTGTACTAGTATTAGATCCCGTGCTACGCACGGGCGTAATTTTACTTAAACAAAAACAGTTTTCGGTTACGTACATATATAAAATAACTTTAATTTATTAAGAAGAAACAAATCAGTGACAAAGTTAAAACTGATTAACCATGACATATGCAATTAACTTAGATTAGTTTAAAAATTACATTGATCTTAATTAGCTTCTTGAATATAAATCTTTTTTTTTTTGCTAAAATTCTTGAATACAAATCTTGTTTGAAGCTTCTCTTTTTTACTTCTTTATGTCTTGTGCTTCTTATATTTTACCAAAAAAAAAAAAAAAACATAACCATATTTTCATCACTTGAAGTTCATAGCCTACGATAGTAAATAAACAAATTGTCTCACTGAATAACTGAAACATTAAAATTGTAGAAAATGTATTATTGTGCTCACCGTAGTGTTTCAAGGGTGTTTTCAATCCACATTTTGCTGTAAAGCATTTTGCATAGTAGGAAAACAATTCAGTAATCTAATCCTTTTGGTTGTTAATTAATAGAAGCTTTTTTACCTTTTATCAAAATCCATTGCTCCTATCGTACCACCACGTCTGCTTCATATCTTACTCCCCCCTTCTCTTTTTTAGCTGAATTTTATCATGATGTCTCTTTGCACGAATGAATCTCCAGCAATTCAGATACACCATATCTGCTCTTTCTCAAATCTTCTTATCCTTAAACCGGTTTTGGATGAAGCAATATGGTGCCCCTCTGAAGCCAACAAAATTGTACAAAGGTCTTCTTATCCTTAAACCGGTTTTGGATGAAGCAATATGGTGCCCCTCTGAAGCCAACAAAATTGTACAAAGGAGTAAGACAACATCACTGGGGAGAATGGGTTGCTGAAACTGTTTACTCAGAAAATAAAACTCGGCAAGTTCATGATATCTTTACGGCCCCAATTTGAATTAGGGTATTGAAACTGAAGGAAAAAAAACGAGAAAAAAAAAACTGAAGAAGATTGAGTACGAACTTTCCAATTGTATTTTCGATTGATTGGGAATTCCGCTGTTGTCTGTCGTATTCAAATTTATAGAAACTGAGAAAAGAAAAGATTGTTGACGAAAAAGGTGGATCGTGGAAAGTGGGATGTTTTGAGATGACATCTAACGTAAAAATTAGGAAGTGGGATGTTTCAAATTAGATAACATCTTACGTAAATTATTTTATTCTGAGAAAAAAAGGAAGTCGGTTCTTGAATATTTTAACTGCAGAAAAAGAGATGAAAATAAAAAATTAATTAAAATTTTTTTTTTTGCCACATGTCTATTTCCGATTGGTCAGACGACTTGCGTTTTAGTATATAAAGGATGCAATTAAATTAAATTTATGCAATTAATTATTCAGCAGAATCTATACTATTATTTATGAAGTGATTTTGCTGATTTGTCATGCACTCCATAGTTTTAGGTTATTTTGCTTATTTGTCATGTTTTCCATAATTTTAGGTAATTTTGGTTATTTATCATACGCTTAATAATTATAATTAATAGTTTTACTTAATAAACAGTTATATAATGTGGATAAAAAAATTAAGCTTCCGTAAAATTCACCTCCCCCCCCCTTTCCGCCTGAACGCAAGTAAAGAAGTGAACAATAGTGTGACACCCCGATTTACATAATAAAATGTTACGATAAGTAAATAGCTCTGATACCAAAATGTGACACCCGCCACTTTCAAAATAAAATAAATTGATAAAAGCGAAAATAAAATAATAATACAACATATAATATAATAGTCGATACGGTAACAAAAGGCCTAAAAGCCCAACATCGATAACATCCGAAATATAAAATACGATATAAACCAAAAGTCTGAAATAGGAATAACGTAGGCGATAAAAGTCCAAAGGCCTGGAGGCCCGATAACGATAAAAGCGATAAAACGATAGAAGCCCAAAAGCCCAATAGCACCAGTCCGATAATCACTCCTGCTCGTCGGTCTCACCTGAAAGGGGGAAATAAGGAGGGGTGAGCGACAGGGGAATCGCCCAGTGAGGTATGGGATGCTAAACCGCAAACCACTGACTCAGTTCATAGCACTACAACTATGTAGGCATAGCTCTAGCATGAGACAATCACGGTGCCTATTACACCACACAGAACAATCACATATGTCTAGTGGACTAGACATGATACAACCAATGCGATAATAGCATATCACATTTCCTCATAAGGATATATATACTTTACAGGCGTCGCTAGCACAGTAGTCCACACTGCACCCCGCAAATCTCTAAGGCGTCGTAAGTACAAACGTCTCTGTACCCCCGCAAATCTCCACAAACATGGCAGCCAGTGCAAACGTCTCTGCACCCCGCAAAACTCCTCAAACATAGGCAGCCAGTGCAAACGTCTCTGCACCCCGCAAATCTCCAAAACATGGACTCGTATATATATATACATATATATAACAATTCTTAACATCAATCATTTCAATCAACCGTTGAATCCTCTATTATCCTATTTCCGGTTTAACAATCAATAATAATAATAAACAAGCAAGACTCTCAAACAGACTCGATTCACAGAGACGGATCATGTTTCGAAACTAAACTTTCCATAACGGTAGTACTAAACTAGCTCGGGATTTAACGGAGTAGCCCTCACCTTAGCAATGAAGAGAAGTGGTATATATGAACTCCAGCTGCTCAAATGGACTCCAAATCTGAAATCAGATCGAAATTTCGAGTCAGAACGCCTTTCGAACGGTTTAAAACGGGTATTTACGGAAAAGTCAACCCGCTGGTCAAAGATCAATTATTTAATTAATTAATTAATTGATTAATTAATTAATTAATCCGGTTTTCCCTAACCGATTACCAATTGATTTTAACCGACCGGTTTAACCTAACCGAATCGAAATCGATTTAAACCGGTCAAACCACCGGTTAACCGAGTCAACCGAGTTGACTCACCGGGTCGACTCGGCCGAGTTGGCGAGTCGCCGGCGAGTCACCGGTGTCGGTCATCGGCGGCGACGGCGGTGGCTTACCGGTAAGTTGGCCGGCGGCGACGGCGGAGCTGCGGCGGAGAACGGTGGTCCGGCGGCGGCGCTGCGGCGGAGGACGGTGGTCCGCGCGCGGAGGTGAAACTTCCGGAGGCGCGTACGGCTTCGTCCGGGCTCCGATCGTGACGCGGTTGGTGTCTACGGCTTCGTCTTGACGAGAGGAACACGATGATGGCCTTGGATGCACGAAATTCACTTCGGTTAGAAAGTTATGACCGATTTACTAAAACGACCGAAACATAACTCAAACACATGGCGGTTTCCGGTTACCTCGAGCTGCGGTTGATGGTGATGACGAGCTTGACGACGTCCTGGCGTGCGGTGGCTCCGGCGAGGACTCCTGGTGAGCTTTCTCTCTCTCTCTCTCTCTCTCTCTCTCTCTCTCTCTCTCTCTCTCTCTCTCTCTCTCTCTCTCTCTCTTTTTAAAGAAACCAAATGTGGCCTTTGGGGATAGTTTGGGGTTGGGGTCATTACAATTCTCCCCCACTTACAAGGAATTCGTCCCCGAATTCAATTTATAAGCTGACATGCCCAATGTCCCGGAAAAGCTCCGGATAATCAATCCTCATCTGGGGCTCGGACTCCCAAGTCTCCTCCTGAATACCATCTCTCTCCCAACGAACTTTGACCAACATAGTCATCATACCATCATCTGCTCTCACTTGGCGATCCAATAGCTCTACTGGCTGACACGGCGCACACAAATTCCTACCAAGGTCACTGGGCGGCTGCTGCAAAATGAGCTCTGGTTCTCTCACGACTTTCCTCAAAACTGAAACATGAAACACGTCATGGAAATCTGATAACTCTTCGGATAAATCCAATCGGTAAGCAACTGCTCCAATTCGCTCCAAAATGGGATATGGTCCCATATATCTCGGTTTAAGCTTCTTCAGCTTCCGAGTCTTAGATCCTCCCTGAAATGTCCTCATTTTCAGGTATACCAGGTCGCCAACCTGGAACTCCAAATCTTTACGCCGCTTATCTGCATAACTCTTCTGACGGTCATGGGCTTCCCTAAGCCGCATCTTAAGCATCTCAACCTGCTCAACTGTCTCTTGAACCATTGCAGGTTCTATCTCATGTCGCTCCCCCACTTCGGTCCAACAAAGCGGTGTGCGACAAGGCCTACCATAAAGGGCCTCATATGGCGCCATCTTAATGCTCGAGTGATAACTATTATTGTAGGCAAACTCCGCTAGGGGTAGGTACTTTGCCCAACTCCCTTCCCAATCCAAAACACAAGCTCTAAGCATATCCTCCAAAGTCTGAATCGTCCTCTCTGACTGACCGTCTGTCTGCGGGTGATACGCCGTACTCATATGCACTTTCGTCCCAAGCGCCTTCTGGAAGGCTCTCCAAAAGTCAGACGTAAACTTTGTATCTCGATCTGATACAATGCTGACAGGAACTCCATGCAATCTCACAATCTCGTTGATGTAACTCTGTGCTAACTGATCAGCTCTGTCCGTCTTCTTAATAGCTAGAAAATGGGCTGACTTGGTAAGTCTATCCACGATTACCCAGATGGCATTCTTTCCTCCTAAGGTGGTTGGCAACCCCGTCACAAAATCCATAGTTACCATGTCCCATTTCCACTCTGGCAATGGCAGGTTCTGCAATAACCCGCTAGGCACCTGATGCTCGGCCTTGACCATCTGACACGTCTGACACTGCGATATAAATGAAGCAACATCCCTCTTTATGCCAGGCCAATGATAATAACGCTTGAGATCCTTGTACATCTTGGTGTTTCCTGGATGAATAGAGAAACGCGAGTGGTGTGCCTGCTGCAAGATTTCCTTTTTTAACAACTCATCATTAGGCACACAAACCCGGTTCCGATACATGAACATCCCACTCGAAGCTGTATGATATCCAATACTCTCAATCTCGATCTGCTTACACAAAGCCTTATCTGCATCCTGAGCCTTACGCACTTTCCATAACAAATCTGCTTGCTCCACAGCCTCGAGGCCAACTGCCTCTCCCTCTACAGTAACTGCACATAATCTTAGACTAGCAAGTGTCCCAGTAAGCTCCTGGACCTCTTTGGTTCCCGATATATCGCTTCTGCGCCTACTCAAGGCATCCGCCACATGATTGGCTTTTCCCGGGTGATATGTGATCTCCAAATTGTAGTCTGCTAACAACTCCATCCATCTACGCTGCCTCAAATTCAAGTCCGTTTGCGTAAATATGTACTTCAGACTCTGGTGGTCCGTGAAAATCTTCACCTTCTCTCCATACAAGTATGACCTCCAGATTTTTAATGCAAATACAACTGCTGCCAACTCCAAATCATGAGTAGGATAATTGGCCTCGTGAGGCCTCAACTGTCGTGATGCATAGGCAATGACCTGACCTTCCTGCATCAGTACACATCCCAATCCGGTGCCTGACGCATCTGTGTAAACATCATATGGTATCCCTGGCCTCGAGAGTACCAAAACTGGCGCATGGGTCAGTTGTCGCTTCAACTCAGTGAAACTCCCCGAACATTCCTCTGTCCAATCAAACTCGGTGTCTTTTCCTGTTAGTCGTGTCATTGGCTTTGCAATGCTAGCAAAATTGTTGACATAATTTCTGTAGTATCCTGCCAAACCGAGAAAACTGCGGATCTCCGTCGCATTCTTAGGTGTCGGCCACTCTGAAATGGCGCTAATCTTCTCCTGATCTACGGCAACTCCCGCTTCTGAAACCACGTGACCCAAAAATCCAATCTTCTTCTGCCAAAAGCTACACTTGCTCAGCTTGGCAAATAACTGATGTTCCCGAAGCTTACCCAACACAATCCGCAAATGTTCAGCATGCTCTCCTCTACTCCGAGAGTAAACCAAGATGTCATCTATGAAAACGATCACACACTTATCCAAGTGCTCACGAAATACATCATTCATAAGCTTCATGAACGCGGCTGGTGCGTTTGTCAACCCAAATGGCATCACCACAAACTCGTAATGTCCATAACGGGTACGGAATGCCGTCTTCCGCACATCTCCCTCAGCTATTGCAATCTGGTGGTATCCCGATGCCAAGTCAATCTTAGAGAACCATGAAGCTCCCTGCAACTGGTCCAACAACTCGTCGATACGCGGGAGCGGGTACTTATTCTTGATGGTCACTTTGTTCAAACCTCTGTAATCTATACAAAGTCTGAAACTCCCATCTTTCTTCTTCACAAACAACACTGGTGCTCCCCACGGTGACGTGCTTGGCCTGATAAACCCCTTATCAGATAGCTCCTCCAATTGTTTCTTTAACTCTGCCATCTCAGTTGGTGCGAGACGGTATGGAGCTCGTGAAATTGGTGCTGCTCCTGGCTCTACTTCTATTGTAAGAACGTCCGCTCTAGCTGGTGGTGGCCCTTTTAAAGGCTCAAAAACATCCTCGTACTCGGCGACCACTGATATATCATGCAGCTTCTGCTGACCGTCCTCCTTAGCCATCGAAATTGTTGCCAAAAATCCCTCTGCTCCACTTTCCAATAATTCTTCTGCACGCAACATGGATACGATAGGAATTTCCCGGTGTGTCTGAATTCCCTCGAAAATGATCTTTCCTTCTTCTCTAGGGATATTAACTCTTGCCTTCGGACAATCCAAGATTACTCGATGTCGCGACAGCCAATCCATCCCAAGTATAACATCGTAGGAGCTCATCTCTATCTCCGTCAAATCTCCGAGCAACTCGACTCCTCCAAGTAGAACTGGTACATCGTGATAAATGCCAACTGCACCCAACTTCTCCGTGCCGACAGTCTGGATCTGCTTAGCCTTCGGTTCAAAGACTCCCCGAAAAGACCAAGACTGGACTAAGCGCGGACTCACAAAACTATGAGAGGCTCCCGTGTCGAATAAGGTGTGAGCTGACTTTCCTCCAACCGAAACCGATCCTACACAAGATTTTGCTAACTACACATGGCATCCACAAACCAAATTACTCAAACACAACAATTATGAAAAAGTCACATACCCGCTATCGGCTCAGCTCCCTGGGGATCTCCAATTGCAAAGACCCGTGGAGCGATGGCTGGACGCTTCGGTGGTGGTGGAAGCGCTGCATTGCCTCTCCTCGGACAATCTCTGTAGATGTGACCCGGCTGGTTGCAGCCGTAACAGTCCCTCGCTGCCACTGCTGGTGCTACTGCTGCTGCTGGTGTTGCAACCTGAGTTCGTGGTGGCTTCCTACAGTTCTTCGCAAGATGCCCAAACTGATCGCAATTATAGCACTGGAAACATTCCCCAAAATGGTGGCGACGACAACGCCCACAACGGGGTGCTCCAGTCTGCTCCCAAGGCCTCTTCTGCGACCCCGAAGCCCCTCCTGCCTTAGGCTGAACTGCTTTGGAGAACTTCTGCTCCTCGCCCATACATTTCTCCTGCACAGCCGCCTTCTCTACCAGATCCTCCAAACTGGTGTAGGTAACCACACTGCACCTACCACGAAGTTCTACTCGCATCCCATCTAAGAACCTCCTGATCAGATCCTCCTCATCTATGTTGTTACCCACAAATCTGCGGAGTTGGTTAAACTCCCGCTCATACTCCCTGACAGACTTTGCACCCTGCCTCAAATGCTCGAAATCATTCTTCTTCTCATGCAAAGCTTCCCTCGGAAAATACTTCTTGTTGAACGCATAAAGAAAATCATCATATGTCAGCTCACCACGGTGCATCAATCTCACTCCATCCCACCAGATTGATGCATCTCCGCGCAAATACAACTCAGCGATGTTTAGCTTGAGCCTTGGTGGGCACGAGATGGTCTTCAAACACTTATCCAAACTGTGCTTCCAATCGTGAGCAACTGTAGGTTCCGTCGTTCCAGTGAAATGCTCCAAACTCACATACTTCATCTGTCCCAACACCCTGATAAATGTCTCATCAACCTCGGGCACCTGAACTGGGAAAGCAGGTGGCGGCGGTGGAACCTGAAAAACTCCTGGAACCGGCTGAACAGGAACCTGAGGGTACTGTTGGACTGGAGCCGGCTGATGTGGAACCTGATGATAATGCTGAACCTGAACTGGTGGAGCCTGCTGCATGCGAATCTGCGGACCCTGCTGCACTGCAGCCATTGTCTGGCAATCTCCTGAGCAGCTACTCGGGCAGCCTCCTGGGCAGCTTGCTGGACTGCCTCCTGTGCAGCCTGCCTAGCGGCATCCTGAACCATCTGTCTCAAAGCATCCTGATCAATAGGCGGAGCCGCCTGCTGCTGAACTGCGGGCTGGACATGCTCATCTTCAACCTCTCTAGCAACTCTGGGAGTCTGAGTACGAACAACTCTCTTCCTGGGCGCCATCTGAAGGAAAAGCGAAAAAGTTAACTTATGCCGATCTCTGGATACCAACATTTAAGAAGTAGTGATACCGAACGGAAAGGTGCGATTTATTTTCATTTTCAAAACTCCCAAATCCCCAAAATATTTTGAAATCGTCTAAAACCGTTTAAACCGAATAAAACCGAGTCTCCAAAATCGCCATCCCGGGTCGGAGCCGGGACGGAACCCGCTCTGATACCAAAATGTGACACCCCGATTTACATAATAAAATGTTACGATAAGTAAATAGCTCTGATACCAAAATGTGACACCCGCCACTTTCAAAATAAAATAAATTGATAAAAGCGAAAATAAAATAATAATACAACATATAATATAATAGTCGATACGGTAACAAAAGGCCTAAAAGCCCAACATCGATAACATCCGAAATATAAAATACGATATAAACCAAAAGTCTGAAATAGGAATAACGTAGGCGATAAAAGTCCAAAGGCCTGGAGGCCCGATAACGATAAAAGCGATAAAACGATAGAAGCCCAAAAGCCCAATAGCACCAGTCTGATAATCACTCCTGCTCGTCGGTCTCACCTGAAAGGGGGAAATAAGGAGGGGTGAGCGACAGGGGAATCGCCCAGTGAGGTATGAGATGCTAAACCGCAAACCACTGACTCAGTTCATAGCACTACAACTATGTAGGCATAGCTCTAGCATGAGACAATCACGGTGCCTATTACACCACACAGAACAATCACATATGTCTAGTGGACTAGACATGATACAACCAATGCGATAATAGCATATCACATTTCCTCATAAGGATATATATACTTTACAGGCGTCGCTAGCACAGTAGTCCACACTGCACCCCGCAAATCTCTAAGGCGTCGTAAGTACAAACGTCTCTGTACCCCCGCAAATCTCCACAAACATGGCAGCCAGTGCAAACGTCTCTGCACCCCGCAAAACTCCTCAAACATAGGCAGCCAGTGCAAACGTCTCTGCACCCCGCAAATCTCCAAAACATGGACTCGTATATATATATACATATATATAACAATTCTTAACATCAATCATTTCAATCAACCGTTGAATCCTCTATTATCCTATTTCCGGTTTAACAATCAATAATAATAATAAACAAGCAAGACTCTCAAACAGACTCGATTCACAGAGACGGATCATGTTTCGAAACTAAACTTTCCATAACGGTAGTACTAAACTAGCTCGGGATTTAACGGAGTAGCCCTCACCTTAGCAATGAAGAGAAGTGGTATATATGAACTCCAGCTGCTCAAATGGACTCCAAATCTGAAATCAGATCGAAATTTCGAGTCAGAACGCCTTTCGAACGGTTTAAAACGGGTATTTACGGAAAAGTCAACCCGCTGGTCAAAGATCAATTATTTAATTAATTAATTAATTGATTAATTAATTAATTAATCCGGTTTTCCCTAACCGATTACCAATTGATTTTAACCGACCGGTTTAACCTAACCGAATCGAAATCGATTTAAACCGGTCAAACCACCGGTTAACCGAGTCAACCGAGTTGACTCACCGGGTCGACTCGGCCGAGTTGGCGAGTCGCCGGCGAGTCACCGGTGTCGGTCATCGGCGGCGACGGCGGAGCTACGGCGGCGGCTTACCGGTAAGTTGGCCGGCGGCGACGGCGGAGCTGCGGCGGAGAACGGTGGTCCGGCGGCGGCGCTGCTGCGGAGGACGGTGGTCCGGCGGCGGCGCGTGGAACTCACGCGCGCGCGGAGGTGAAACTTCCGGAGGCGCGTACGGCTTCGTCCGGGATCCGATCGTGACGCGGTTGGTGTCTACGGCTTCGTCTTGACGAGAGGAACACGATGATGGCCTTGGATGCACGAAATTCACTTCGGTTAGAAAGTTATGACCGATTTACTAAAACGACCGAAACATAACTCAAACACATGGCGGTTTCCGGTTACCTCGAGCTGCGGTTGATGGTGATGACGAGCTTGACGACGTCCTGGCGTGCGGTGGCTCCGGCGAGGACTCCTGGTGAGCTTTCTCTCTCTCTCTCTCTCTCTCTCTTTTTAAAGAAACCAAATGTGGCTTTTGGGGATAGTTTGGGGTTGGGGTCATTACAAATAGTTTCAAAACACATGCAATACCAATAAGGTGATGGCAGGACAAATTAGTAGTAGGAGTAGCATAGATGAATCAAAGGAAGAAGAAGGTGGACTCACTTTCCAACAACATTTGAGTCAGAGAGAAACTGCACTGATGAAAATTATGTTGATGAGGAAACATCCTGCCATCATTAATTTATTAATTTAAACAACACAACTATTTCAAAATTTCTAATTGGAATTACAATTATAATTAATTTAAACAAGTTAGGACCAATTCTTATTTTCATATGATGTAAGATGTTTTAAACTCTATAGTTTCATTTTTTCATTCTAACCAAGTTGTCTCGATTATAGTTTTTGACATCTATATTTATGTACTTTTGATATTTGATTTTTAGTTGGAGTTCTATGTTTTCCTTTCTTCTTTGAGTTTGAAATACTAGGAGAAAATCGGTTTTGTTACATGGAGTTTTGGAATTATGAATTAGGTATTCTGAATTTTTTCAATAGTTATTTCACGTGTATGTTTTACTACTGTTTAATCTATAAGAAAAATATGCTTTTATATTAAGTTTAGAGAGTTGCCTATGTAATCATGTTATGAACATGTGTTTAATGGTTTAGTTTATATAACGGCTAAAGTAGATATATTTTTTAATGAATAATTAGATTTATCATTATGTAATTAACCATAAATTAACTTTAATAATAAAACTATCATTATCTATTGTTTCTTTTATTAAAAGTAAACTTATGAAATATTAAGATAAGGAAATGTATATATTGATCAAGTAAACCAATGAAATATTATCATTATCTCAATTTGTTTTTTTTTTAAGTTTTCTTCTAAATTATCATCGAACTTTAGTTTTTATTTAATTTTTATTTATTTTGTTCTTACTTGGATTTTGTGTGTGTTTTAGTATTTTTTTTGGTGATTTAATACATGTTTCTGGTTCAAAAATAAAAGGTAGATTAAGAAAGACCAAAAGTTCACATTCTTACTTTACTTAATGTGTGGAATATTTGATATGTACTATGCTCTTACGGTCTCATAATTTTATAGCTTTCCTTTGTGTTAAGGAGACGTAGACCGAAATAAAAATCGAAGAAAACTAAAATGATTAAGAATATAAAGAATAAGTTATCATGATGTTTAAATCATATTACATATATTAATAATTATTTGTAAAATGATTATGCCCGCATGTGCGGGCAAAACACCTAGTTTAATTGTTAATTAAGGGTAGTAAAATGACTAAAACTCCATTAGTGAAATATATTTAAATTATCTTTCTTATTAAACCAGATTGATAAAAGTGAAGGATAGGAAGATCTGTATATATATTATAAAGTTTATACACAAAGGTAAAGACCTGCTCGTGCAACTTGGGATATGATTAGGCATCGACGCGCCACAGTTTCTTGGTCTCAACTCGTTTGGTTTGCACAAGGTGTGCCTAGGTATGCATTCATAACATGGTTAGCCATAAAGGACATGCTCTCGACATGGGTTAGAATGCGAGCCTCGGGGAGAGTACAAGGCTTTCCATTTTGTGGTGAACCGGAGGAAACAAGAGAGCATTTATTCTTGGCATGCCCCTACACATACGGACTTTGGTTGCAGGTCATTGGCTCATTGCTTCAACCAGCCTCCACCCCCGATTGGAATTAGATTCTGGCTCGGATTCTTGGAAGTTCCCATGATAGGAAAAACTCTATTCTATTGAGGCTAGCTTTACATGTAGCCATTTATTACATTTGGCGGGAAAGAAACGAAAGGAGACATTCACAGAGAAGCAGGCCAGCGGGCCAACTAGCGAAATTTATTATGAAAACAATAAAGCTTAATTAGGATTCTGTCTACTGGGTATTATGAGAAACTCAAGATATCAGGTCTTCTTCAAAGGTGGTTTGGTGCTCATATGGGGCATTGATAGAGTTTTTTGTCTTTTGATACCGATAAAATTTTTGTGTAAATAACTATTCTTTTTCCGATGATAAATAAATTTAAAATTTCATCAAAAAAATAAATAAATAACCTGCTCGCCATGGTGACGAAGGTGAAAGGGAAACTTATTATGTTAATGTCCCCAAGAAAGTCATACCTCACTAGACGGAACTGTATAAGTCCCTTTTAAGAGGTTTTGTATTTTTACCCTACGATGAATAAAGAATAAACTTTTCTTGCAGAGCAGATAAAACCCTAAACCTTTCTCGTGTGTGTGTGTTAAGCAGTCGTGAGAGAAACTCTTTTCTTATCAATTCATTCCATTGAATTTGTGGCGACCATGTTTCCATCTTTCACCCATCTATCTAGCTTGAGAGAGATACACATCCATCAAGCTTGATTCCATCTCGTTCATCATTCCATCCACTAATCCATTTGAGAGAGATACACGTCCAACAACTTGATCCCATCTCCATCAATCTATCCTTCAGTTTCCATTCTCCATCTCTATCTACCACCATCCATATTCCGACCACCGATCCATCTCCAATTTCATCAGATGATCCGTCATCATCCTTCTCTATTTACGTTAATTTATTCTCTGTTTTCATCAGCATAATCTCATATTGTTTTGTTTCTTTGTTTCAGGTACAGAGCAATCATTCTCTCACCCATATCCGTTTGACCATAGCTCTTGTCGAACCAAATTTGAACCTCTGTCGACCCGATTGTATAGTCCTGATTTTGGGCTGTATCATAACTGATCAGCTTCTAAAGTAATGATGGATATATGGATCGTAAAACTATAGTCTCCGTTGTGAATATACAAATGTAACACCAGGTGTATATGTTTTCATTCCACGATCAACAAAATTGTCGTACCAATCACAATAAAAGACAATTCACCTCAATTCATTCCTGGGTATTGGATTTCAAAATTTTCACTTAGAACACCGTAGTACACATTGTCACCAGATGTGGGAAAAACACCAAAATCAGAAGTTTTCCTTGGACGGCTTTCTTTGAACATATCCTCGAGTGTAAAATCTCGGATTTGACTTCACTACATAGTTTGGTTCACACACAAACTCATGTAACCAATTTGGAAATATTCCACCTCTAATCGAACATGTTGTTGCCTATAAACAATAAGTGTTTTATAGTTAAAGACAATGTAGAATATTAGTTTTATAAATATTTTACTCACCCTACATAATCACAAAGACATCCCGAAATTCTTTTTACTTCACAAGTTCAAGACGATTTTCGGTGGCATCTCTGTAAGTAAAGTGCATGTGTCATGTAAATCGTCTATGAACAGTAAATATGTTGCACAACTGGTAAATATAACTTAATTAGTTATATTTTTAAAAAATACATTTGTATGTACCTCTCATATTAAAGAATACCATCACACTTGGTGAACAAAATCTGTTTGCAAATGAGTATGCTCATCCTGATAAGTCTTTGGTGCTATGATTTTCCACTATATCGTCCAATTTGTATGAGAATGTTTGGTACATTAACATAATAAGTTTCCCTTTCACCTTCGTCATCATGGCAAGCAGGTCTTTACCTTTGTGTATAAACTTTATATGGGAAACAGTATTCAGCAAAGTTTAAGTTTCTTCCTTGATACTTTTTGCGACTATAGATCCCTTCACCTAGCTTAAAATATTGACCTAATTCTTGAGATGGACGTATACAGTTTGAAGGGATACATCCATCTATATTGTACAAGACCACTAATAGCCGCTTTTCTCAAAAGATGAACATGAAGATGTTCCATAATGTAAAAAAATATAGAGGACACATCTTTTCAAGGTTGCAAAGGATAATAGGTATGTAATTCTCTAAAATCCGGAAGTCGTCTACAATTAGTAATCTCAATCTTAAATCTACAATTAGGAAAAACAAATTTGATAAGTATATATATAATTCATAATCAATTTAAAATGACATTTAATTCAATATTAATTAATGTATAATATACTTGTAATTGCTTCATGAAATTTTTGAGGTAATAGTCTCTAAAAGACAAACGGAAAGAGTCACTGCATCATAATATCACAACTATGGCTCTTTATACCAATCAAAAAAAATTTCACTTTTGTTGACACATTTATGCAAGTTAGATGCATACTCTTCTGAAAATTTATTTTCGTGTATAATCCAATAAAAAAAAAACCTCTTTCGAAGATGAATTCAATCGATAATGGGAACATGACCTTAACCTTGTGAATGCCCATGAAGTTCGCTACAAAAAAAAATATAAATAAAATTCAGTCTTGGCTTCACATTATCTTATGTTTTCCCTTGGAAATTTAGAACAATGTTCATCAGACAGTCAAAAAAAATTTCAACATGCTTGAAATCTAGATTATGTCTCAACAAATGATCTTTCTAATATGGAAAATCTCAAAAAAATACCCCTTTATACAAATTGTGGTGTTCTCCAACACCGCTACCGGATAATATCCTTTTCCACCTCATTGTGGCGTCCTTTCAGCACATAAGCCTTTTTACTGGTCCATAAATTACATCCAAGTAATTCTGGAGAGAGACTGACAAACACCTAATTGTTTTTCTTAAACAATGATCCTCCAGTAGAAATCTTCTGTGACACTCAAACCAACACGTTTTACATCCATGTTTCAGTTGAAAAGCATATGTGCTATCTTGGCAATAAGAGCAAGATAGTATCCCATGAGCTTTTCGTCCAAATAATATATCATATGCTGTAAAATCACTTATAGTCCACATAATACTATACACCTCTAAAATTTTTCTTCAAATGAAACATTGTATTTAAGAACTCAGTCCTTCCATAGTAGTTCGAACTTATATATTAGTGGTTGAAGAAACACAACAAGTGATCTCTTAGGATGCTCTAACCTCGAGGAGAATGGAGAGGAAAAAAACTCATGTTAGTTGTACAAATCTTGAGGTAAGTTGTAAGGTGTCATAATTACTAGCCACAATGAATATTATCTTCCATGCTTTCTAAATGGGTCGAAACCATCATTACATAGTCTAAAGTAGAAATTTCTTATCTCATACGTAAATTATGGATATACTGATTGGTAATTATTCTACTCATCTGTATCCGAAAGATGTGTAATCTCACCATTTGTTGAGTGCTCTGCATGTCATCTCATTGGTCATTTGTGCATTCTGACTCGTATAGTCTGTTCAACCTTTCTGTCAATTGAAAATACCACATACATTTATATAGAACTGAAAATATTTTGATTGACTCATGATAGCGAGGTTTTCGAAAAAAAAAGTGACATCTCTTTTGGTTTTCATCCTCTTTCCAGTAAATCATGCAATTATCATGTGTACATCGATCAGTCAATAAACCAAGACCAGCTAAAATTTTATGAACCTCGTAGGTGCAAGATTATCCTCAGGTATAATATCTCTCACAAAACTAGCAATCGCATCCATACATTCTTCAGCCAAAATGTAATCCGTCTTTATGGCCATTAATCTACTTGCATATAATAAAGGTGAATGGCCATATTTACAGCCTTTGTACAATACCTTTTTAGTTGTATCTAACATATATTCTAAATTGGGTTTTTCTCATCTATCTCCTTCCTCAACCATCGAAGGTAAAAATGTGTCTAAACCATAATCTACGTTCGCGCTAGATTCATCTAACTTATCCACAATATGAGGTTTGCTAGTACTACCATAACCCCTTCGTTCTTCATGAAGATATCAAATCTCATAATATGACATAAACTCATTTATATATGAATGTTTCCATTCTCCACCAACCTCAATATTCCTATTATTCTAACGAGTAGAGTATGGAAATTTCAAGTTAAGAATTTTTATAGCTTACGGTTTTCTATGAGGAACCACCATGAATTTGGTTAATACCATCTGGATAAGTAAATTTTTCTTCAGATCTGTAAAATATTTAGGTTCAAATATTTATCCATCCAATAACAAAAATAATTAAGAGAATGAATTTTTTGTGCTTCTTTGTGAATAAGATGAAGTGGTATTTATAGTTATATGTGGGCAAACTTCTGACGGAAAAAGACAATGTCAGGAATTTGAATATTTCAAACGACTACGTATTAGTTTAAAAAAAAATTAGGAAATCTGTCAGATATTACCGACAGATTTTTTTTTTGTCGGTCGTCGGGAATAACAACAATTAGTTAACATATACTCCCTCTGTTTTTTAATGTTGCATATTCTAGATTTTTCACACATTTTAATAAAACACATTAAATTTGCATATTTTTTTGTGTTTATCTTTGTTTCATAATTTTAAACCAATAACAATTCAGTAAATGCAATTAAATTTTTTGAAATTTGCAATTAGTTAATAAAACATGTCTTGAAAATATAAAAAATTGATCTTTTTAAAACAAATTTTTTTCCTAGAATATGTAATATTAAGGAACAGAGGGAGTATATTGTAATTCATCTTCAAATTCCCAATGGACGTGTTTTGTCAGGAATTCGGCCTAAATTCCCAACGAATTCTGGATGGAATACAATCTGTCGACGAATTCGATGAATTTTTATGGATTATTTTTCATTGGTTTCTAGTTGTGAATCCTCTTGCTTTCTTGTAGTGGTTCAGGTGGAACTGGAAATTCCATTATTCAAAAACACACATAATAGTATGTGTCAAAAATATTAAAAATATATTAAAAATATATTATTAATTAGCTTATTATTGTAATCTTCAATACAGTTGTTTTCTCTCTATTACGGCGATAAAGCAGGAAGAACTCCTTTGAGAAAGGCGGAGAAAAACGCAAGCGACTCGCTGGGTTTGAAGGAAGGCACATCATGTCCTGCTCCTTTGAAGGTTCCAAAAGTTAAACCTTCGTATTCTTGAAGCCATCCACTAACCTAATAATTATTAAAAAAAAAAAAATAACAACTTTTATTTTATTAAGATACCGATAAGTAATTGTCTGAATGCTATCATATTGACCTGTTTCTCGTGGTACCATGGCCTCCACGACGTCTTAATGGGTAATGCCAACTTGTTTATGCAGTACCTTGTCCCGAGTACGGGAACTCTTCCATCTGTGTCGCCGCTGAGGCAACACCAACGAGAAGGAAAGAAACAAGCAAATGATCGTATATGTATGAGAAAATACCAAAATAATGATAATCAAATATCCTACGCCAAAGTAAGACAAAGTTTATAATATTCAGCATATTTATTTATTAGTTAACTATTCGAAGTGTACCTGTAAACCCATATTCTAAATCCTCCCGCGATTAATTTCTTATATATTGGCAAAACTGAGGGCTTTGAATCCGTCCAATTATCAAAAATATCATCGCTGTTTCTCAGAAAAAGCAAAAGAAAATATTTTAGATAAGATATACATATATATATGCAAAAAAGTTTAATAAAATAAATAAACAAGAGTAGTAGTACTTGCAAATGCTCCAATTCTTTAGATGAATACCATCACTTGCATGAAGAGCTTTCTGGACATCTGCTCTGTTGTAGAATACTCTCGTATAATCATCCAAACACGGGTCGTATCCGCCCATCATCCTCGGCATCTATTGAGAGTTACAGGTAATTAAATCTTAGTTGCAACATTCAATGCGACATAGTCTTAGTTAGTTGGTTACCATTTTGGAATTGCGAAGATTAGTCCTGATTCTCGTCGAATCAAGGGATGAACTAGGCGTTGAATTTCCATTACAGGTAGGAGTATAGAGACTGTATTGATCAATTTTGTGATATTGTTTGATTACTTCGTCTACGTTGTCTTTGCATTCTTTAACATCCCAAGTAGTGTTACTACTGAAATTGCAATTTCTTTTTATGACTCCATACATCTCGTCTGCTATTACTGCATGGCTCCATGCATAATCCACCCATCCATCCCAATCTTCGGCTTCCGATGTTTCAGGATTTCCAAGCTAACCACCAAGAGAAGATAAGAATTTAAATATCATCAATTTTACAGAATCATATATGGAAAAATTAAATTTGTTTAGCATGATAAAACCAAAAGTACTAAAATACTAAAACGTTCAGTTACCACGTATTAAATATTGTTAAAATCCCACAGTTGAAGAGATCATTTTAAATCATATACAAGGGACATAGATTATTATATTTATTACAAATTGGTTTTAAAGTTAAAGATCCTCTGAAATTAATTTTACAATAGCATTATATCAAGAGGAATGAGTAGATGAACAAGATTTCGCATAGTGTGTTCAATACTTTTGTACGCCTTATGAGAATGATAAGTATCAAATTAGCGTTAACTTCAAAATGAAAACTGAATAATGGATGATGTAAGTTTGTCCAATATCATTACAACTAAACGTAGTAGATATCAATCAAGCAAGATGATGTTTTGTATGTAGTATAAAGATCAAACATACCAGAATGCCTTTAAGCTTGATATGAAGTGAGGAATTTCTATTGTTATTGTCATAAACGACCTCTGCAAGCTCCGGTATATACTTTCCTGCATACATTTGTTTGTCAATAAGAACATGAATAAAAACCATAGACAATGATGTTGACCCAAAACTACTATATATATAAAGTCTTTTTAGTACTAAATTCAAACCTGCATAGCTCTCGCCAGCTATATAGAAATCGTTTTCTCTGTAAGCTGGGAACCTCTCCAACCACTTTTGAATAAAGGAGTATGCGTCTCTCGCTGTAGGTCATGTCATACGCAGTCGTCAGGTTCGTGTAATAAATTTTATAGTGATATATTTGACGTCTAAGATAGTAATTGAAAAATATAGTAAAAATCGCTTTGATACGTTATCAAAACAAAATTTGAAAATAAATAACCGTAAATTTACAAAAACAAAGAAAATATCGATTACAAAAACTCGTTTAAAGAAAACCGGTCACTAGTACTCAAATTTACGGGGTCAGGTGCCCCCGTCTAATTTCTAACTTTCTAACTTTCTTTAACAAATACCATAAGGTCTATAGAAATGCCTCCAACCCAAAAACTAAAATGCAGTGAAGAAAATTTATGTGCACCCAATTATATTTGTTTGTAGATCCCCCCTATACACGATATGATTCGTATAATATATTTGTTAACTATATACATATGGATAAACAGAAATATATAAATTTCATTTTAAAACTTCAAATCTAAGGAAGAAAAGATTTAAAATCTTTTTGATATATAATCATATACTGCAATTTATTTTCATAAAATGTAAAATCTAAATAAATATATAAACTTAGAGTTCAAATAACATTTACGGACGCGCTGGGTATTCATGACAGCTACGAGTCTCCGACTAGGTTTGGAAGAATATATATACGGATTGCACATATATATTCCACCATTCATACGAGTTTCGAAAAAACAAAATGGATCACAAAAAAAAAACGGACATCTATTACATGGTACATGGTACATGGTCACCCTTAATCTAAGTGAATGAACATATTGATTAAACAAAATAAATAAATACATCCATATATACCTGTAAATTCATCGCCGATCTTTTTATAGTCACTACTTGTGTTTGAATACGAAAACCCGACACCAACAGGGGATTCTAGAAACAGAATGTTGGCCTCTGCACGCATTACCAAATTTAACGTATTTACTAACATTTATTTATATAATTAACAATTTTCACACTGGTAAAGGAAATGGAATTACAGTAATATATAAAGAACAAGTTTCATCCATTGCCAAAAGACCATGCACCTAGAGATGAAACTATATATATGTACGGTATATACATAGTAATGATATGATAAATTGATAATGAACTTGTAATATATAAAAATTTTGGTATACCATGATTCCATGCATAGGGATTAAATTGAAGACTGTTTCCTTTGTTATCCACAAGAAATGGACCAATCTCTTGCGTTGCTCCGTATCCCACAGAAGAACATCCAGGCCCTATATAATGAATTGAAAAAGACGAATCAAACCACGCGTCCCGCTAAATCTAAGACATTAACATGAACATGTTGCCTTGGAAGCTAAAATTGAGTTTAACTACCTCCATTAAGCCACAGTACTAAAGGCTTCTGGTTTGGAAGACTCATAGCTTCGAAAAACCAATAAAACATAGCCCTTCCATGTTTTTTATCAACCGGGACATAGCCGGCGTAATGTCTGAAGCTCACACCAGATTGACCAGGCAAATCCGTAACGAGATCTCTCATTGCTTCTGGGCTATCAGAAAAAACAAACGCGAAAAGAGTGCAAAGACACAATGCAATTGACACATTGTAAATAGTTTGATGAATCATTAGGAAGTGAGATTTTGAGAAAAGACCAGAAGATGTGATGGGTGGTTGATACGTAACGCAACGAAGTGAGGTTTTGTTGCAAAAAGAGGTAAGGCTTGGATTTTTAATCTATTTATATGGAAAGATTGTGATTCGATTTCTTACTTTTTGTATTTTTTGTATATGGAAATAATTAGTTTTAGGTGAATACGAATAATATTCTTTCGTGGCAGTTAATAGATTTAATGACCTTGACCAAAAAAAAAGGAGATTTTATGCCATCTTATTAGTCAAAGATAGAATATGGAAACGGAAAATTTTATGAACTGACATGTTATATATAATATATTGCAAAAAAATAATAATTATATAATAGTATTAAAAATCAAATTTAGTTTTTTTTTTGTTTGTGTTGCACTTATGTTTATTTTTCGCCAAAATCAACTACATATATACTTTTGATAAATTAAATTTATTATATAAAATATCATTATTAATATTTACTCTTCTTACCTTTTTATTTAAGGAAATTTTATTGTATAACAAAAAAAAACTATAATTAACCAAATACACATAGCAACTTAATGGTTAGAATATATCCTATATATTATATAATAATTGCTTTTTAAAAAAAAATTATATAATAATTGCTAAATCCCCCGCATATGTAGATATTTGTATTGTTAATTTCTGTTTTTTTCCTTTTGTTTTCTTTATAGTTGGCATGTATCCCCCTTTTAATTTAATTGCTTTTAGTTTTTTTAACACAATTATTTACTTTTGCATTACATATTAAAAACACAGATTTTTTACACATAATATGTTTTGAAATTTTAAAACAGACATATGTTTTTACTAATTTTATATTATACTCTATATATTAGTTTTTAAATCTATACTTTATTACATACAAGATATTAACCCGTAGCGTTGCAACGGTTTTGCTTGATGTTTTAATTTAATAAAAACCATAAAATAATAAATCATTTTATTATAGTATTATGATTTTTTTTTGCATACGTTGTTTGAGATTTATTTTATAATTAAAACTCATTTTCACACATAAGTTCAGGTTAATATTTGTATTTTATAATCATGGTGCATAGATGAGTTGTTATAAACTTTATATTAAGGATTAGAAAAAAATTACTATACATAAACATTTACATTGAACACAATCCGAAATAAAAAAATGAAAAGTAAAAAGAAATGAAAGTTAAATACACCAATCTAATCAATGACAACATTATACATGTTCTTCTTATCTACTAATTTAATGTTTTATTAAATAAGTCTTTAAAATTTTATTTTTCTAGGATTTTAAAAAAAAAAGAAAACAATCTATTGTATAAATATTCCTTTAGAATTTTGTTTAAGATTTTAGAAAAGGTAAATTATTCTCATATAACCTATTACAATTATTTTCTCTTTAGAATTTCAGAAAAAATATATTGCTATAAAATAATTATTATAAAATAAATTGTTATTTTTACAATTCGTATCAATACTAATTTTACACTTCTTTTGTTAACTAAATAATTTTTAGTATCATGTTTATCATCAAACACTCCCTTAAAAATATTATCAAATAAATTTTTATAATTCTCTTTTGGTTAGGACTTAAAAATATTATACAAATTTATTTTGTTTAGGATTTTTTTTATAAAAAGAAAAACAACTATCAAATATTATTTTACAGTTTTGTAGGATTTTAGAAAGGGAAATTAATATTACATAATATTTTACAATTATATTTTGTCTAGGATTTTAAAAAAAAAAAAATTTCTATCAAATCACTATTTCCAGTTAATATTAACTATTTTTAAAAGTTTCAATTTTCAAAATTCATTTTTTTTCAATATCACTAATATTTTTACATTTTTTCTTGTTAATTGAATAATTGTTACTGTCATATTTATCATTAAATTTTTGAAGTAAAAATTACTATTAAATAAAATTTTACAATTCTCTCTGGTCACGATTTAAAAAAAAAAATCTTAATTGGTTAAGATTAGAAAATAATTTTCTTTTAGAAATTTATTTTATTTAAGAATTTAGGAAAAGAAGAAGTTATTTTCACATAATGGAAGTTTTTATTGACACATTTACAATCTAATTTTTTAATTGACACATATCACAACCATATCAGATGAAATATTTGAAGTTAATTTTGGTTTATATTTTTTAACACAAAATTATTAAAAAGTAAATTCAGTTAATTATAAGAAAAATAATATTACTTTTACGTTTTTTATTTTATTTAGACTTTTAAAAAGGAAATTAATTATTTTATTTCTTTAAGATTTTTATACAACTATTCTATTTTTAATAGAAAAATTATGTTTAATTATTTTTTATATGTTGTCTTATAAATGCAAACACATATTTATCATATTCACATATACTCATGTACGACAATAACATCAAAATTAAAAGTTATGATAATATCATAAGATGTAATAAGGATAATAAAAAGTTGAGTTGTATCAAGAAATTAAAAGAAAATACTCAGGTAATACTTTTCATGTAAATACTATTGTGTTTTGTAAAAATAATATGTGTAAGCTTAAACCTAAATATAGATGTGAAATATTTGTAGCTATTTTTTCTCATAATTTTTTAACATACAATTATCTATTAAAAAGAAAGTTATTTACTTATAAGAAAATATTAAGAGTACTTTTACAATTCTCTTTTGATTAGGAATTAAAAAAATATGATACAAATATCTTTTGTATAGGATTTTTGTTTTTTTTAAGGGAAAGAACTATCAAATATTTTTTTACAGTTTTTAGGGTGTTAGAAAAGAAAAATAAATTACATAATATTTTATAATTATTTTTTTCTAGGATTTAGGAAATAAAATTACTATCAAATAATTATTTCCAGCAAATATTAACAATTTTTAAAAGTTGATATTTTCAAAAAACAATTTTCTCAAAATCACTAATATTTTTAATTAAATATTTTTATTATCTTGTTTATCATTAAATTTTAAAAATAAAAATACTTTTACAATTCTCTTTGGTGAGGATTTAAAAGGAAAAAAAAATCTTATTTGGTTAAGATTAAAAAAGGAAACAAATATTTTTCAAATTTCTTTTATTTAGGATTTTAGGAAAAAAAAAATATTTTCACATAATGATAGATTTTATTGATACATACACAATTTAATTTTTTTTTACAAATGTCACAATCATATCGGGTGAAATATTTGAAGGCATTTTTGGTTTATAGTTTTTTAACACAAAATTATCTATTAAAAAAGTTAGTTATTTATAAGAAATAAGATTACTTTTAATTTTTTTAAGAAAGGAAAATTGCAACTATAATTCGTTTTTGTTTAAGATTTTTATACAACTAATATATTTTCAGTAAAACATTCATGTTTAGTTAATTATATATTGTGTCTTATACATACAAAAATATATTCCTCATATTCACACATACTTTTGTACGACAAAATATCATAATTAAAAAAAAACTTATGTTAGCATCATAAGATGTAATAAGGATGATAAAAAATTGAGTTGTTTAAAGAAATTAAAAGAAAATACTCAGATAATATTTTTATTGTAATACTATTTTTGTGAAAATAATATGAGGAAGCTCCAACCTAAATACAGATGTGAAAATAATATTTATTTTGGTTTATTTTTTGTAGCATACATTTATCTGTTAAAAAGGAAAGTTAGTTACTTATATGAAAATAATAAGAGTACTTTTACATTTTTATGTTCTTAAGTTTTAAAAAAGGAATATCACTTATTTTATAGTTAGTTTTTCTATTTGATTTTTATTAAATAATTTCTTGTACTTTTAGGATTTTATAATTCGTTTTTATTTATGATTTGTTTTTAAAAAAATAATATTTTCTCTTATAATCTCTTATAAATATTTTTAAAAGACTATAAAAAGAACCATAAAAATATAATTGTAAAAGACTTTGTAATAATAATTTTTTTTTTCTAAACTCCTAAAAAGAACAATAAACTATATTTTGTAATAATTTTCCTTTTCTAGTGTCCAAAAAAAAATGTAATAATAATTTTTTTTTTCTAAATATTTTTAAATCTTAATAAAAGAGAATTGTAACATATTTTTGACATATGTCACAATCTTAATAAATTAATTGACATATGTCGCGATCATGTTAACTAGCAACTTTGAAAAACCAAGCTTTATATAATAAGATTAGTGGTGTGTCCGCGCTTCGTGCGGAATGTTTGTTAATTGTGTAACATAAAGTTTAGTATTTGTTATAATATTTGATTGTTCATATTATAAATTAACACTTTTATGTATAGACTACCAAATTTCATTTCAACTATATCAATTCGTCTCACTGTTGTAGTAGAATGTACCTTCATGTCTATAAATCATATATGCTTTTGAAGCTTAGCTATATTTATTGTTTTTTTAGATTTATATTGTGTATAACTTTTTGTTAATTAAATGTCTGTATTTTTAATACGTGTTTATATAAACATTATTATGTTTTTGAATGCGAGTTCTTAATTATTTTATAGCAGTGATCAATAAATATTCAGAAAACTGACATTCAGTTTGTGTGTTTGGTTGATAAAATGTTTTTCGTCCTTTGTTTTGTATTTTGTGGTTCTAATTTGTGATCGAAACTACTGTTAGTTGGATGATCCTGATTTCTTTAATCGTCTTGTCTTTTTTTTCTGTAAGAGGTGTTTCGGTTGTGGTGTATGTATACATAGCTGCTGGTAATATCTATGGCTAGTTTTTTATATATGTAGTTGCCAATATTCTTATTAAAATTGTAAGTTTGTAGTGTAAGTTATTTTTATGTTGTTCTTGTGGCCCAACCGTAGTTTTGATGATTAAACATCTAATGTGCCCATGTGCTTTGGATTGTTTCAACAAATTCATTGTTCTTGCGGTATCTAGATTTTGAGATTGGTCCTTTTGGGGGGGGGGGGGGGGGGGGGGATTAAATATCTAATGTGCCCATGTGCTTTGGATTGTTTCAACAAATTCATTGTTCTTGCGGTATCTAGATTTTGAGATTGGTCCTTTTGGGGGGGGGGGGGGGGGGGGGGGGGGGTTGTCACTTGTGTTGTTGTAAAGGTTACTATTGTCTAGCCTGCAAATACTCTTTTGTTTGTAATGTCTCACCTGGTTTAGATTTTGTTCTTCTGATTCCATTGTTATTGTTGTACACTTGTTGTCTTGAGAGAGGTGAAGGCTTTTTGTTTTACGGACCCAAGCATGGGATTTTTTATTAAGTTAAATGAGGTAGGAAAAATGCTATTCTCCTTCATAGTTAGCTGTAATCTTAAGCTCTATGATTTTGTCTAGGCACAATAGACATGATGAACTTTAACCAAGAGAGCTTATTGTTACAAGTAAAACAAAGAATTTAGAAGATTTTGGGGTTCAAGTGACTGAAAACCCAAATACAAAAATTATGAAGCAACGTCGTTCATATGTTTTTAAACTAAAGAGATGATATATGGTGAAGTGTTCCCAAAACGAATTAAGAAGAGCAGCAGCCTGATTGCTAGCTTACAGTTGTTCTCGGATCTGGGCGGTAGGTGGCTTGGATCCTCCTAGCTTCGCTATTGTGGAAAATCATTAAGACCAATGTGTCAAAAGAACCTCAACTGTGAAGCATAAAACGATTTTTTTTTTTGAAAGAATGTTAAATTAATTCGCACAAAAAAACAGTTTTACGCTTTGTGTTGCTTAGAGCAGAAGTTTTTTTTTTTGAAAGAATGTTAAACGATATTACTTTAGCTGTCTCAGTTGATACAAAGAGTTCACTGGGCTTTTGATTTCTACAGCTTGTATTTTGCGACATCTACAAAGAACGTTTTAATTTTAAGAAATTACATACATACCAGATGTCTCAGAAGCGGAACTGATACACCATCATGATTCACGAGGACTTACTTCAGCTTTATGCTGAAGGATATTCTATCAAAGTCAAACAATGCCATTATAGTTTAATTTCAGTATATCATTCAGACACATATATATCTAATATAGATCATAACTAAAATGATTCAGAATATCCATCTTCGAAACGGGATTTGCGGAGCTTGACAATGTCAGGTTTAATGATCTTGCCCATGGTAAGCAAAGCAAAGGGATGCTCATGGCAGCAGCAGAACCAACTTATCAGAATGTTCATGGTGTAGATACTATGAGATCAATCAGAACATCGTGTAGTTTCATTCTCACGACAGACACACACATCATCAACAGCCAAAAATAAAAGTTTATGTTTGACAGTTCTCCTCCATAAGGACTTCACACGTAGTCGGTCTAGTGTCAGTATGTAAGTCCGGTTCAGTTTGATTTGTACTTTGACCGGTTAAAAGCAAAACAGTCGTAGATAAGTTAAGAGTGGGGTTGTGAAAAATTATTACCAATTGAAAAATTGTTACCAATTATTAGCAAAACTGATACTTTCAAAGACCTCCTAGTTATATGTAAATTAGAAACCAATATTCAAATCCTAATTTAATTAATAGATTTTTTGTAAACTAGCAATTAAGACATGCCCTGTTTAAGATGCTTAACCATGTTTTATCAAATTTGCTAAAAATCCATCTATACCAAACTTCGATCTAGCTAAAACAGAAAAAAAATTAAAAACAATTTGTGAAAACTACTTATAGCAATGTAACGAGTAAAGAGAAGATCTTGAAGAAGTAAAAGCTCTAATTAACCTGAGGGACCAATCAAAATGTATTCTTACAATGAGTGATTCAAAAGCAAAGGACTATGTCTTCATTGCAATACCTAAAAAAGTCCAAATAGAATAGTAACCAATCAAATTCAGTTTTTTCCTATTTTCATATTCCCCCATACCTGTAGTCAGTTATACCAATAGTTTCTTCCACCCTCCATAAACTGCACAAAGAAAAATCCTACCATATATGTACCCACCCACGCACTGGTCAAAAAGAGCTCTCATTAATCTGCCATAAACAGATAGTTCAAGTCCTCCACTGTGAGGTGAGACTGTCGGCTTCCCTTTTCATCTTCACCAAATGCAGACGCTACCATCATTCTCTTCTTTTGCTGCATTGACAAAATTGTTCCGAGATCAAATGCGAGAAATATTGAAGATGAAAGAGAATCAAGTCAACCAATTACACATACCTGAAGGGCTAATATGCGATCTTCCACTGTTTCTTTCACTGTGAATCGAACCACTGTTACTGGTCTTGTTTGTCCTATGCGATGTGCTCTATCGATAGCCTGATCCTCCGTTGTTGGGTTCCACCACAAGTCTAGCATTAGAACATGACACGCTGCTACCATGTTCAGTCCGAGACTAGCAGCCTTGAGTGACATGATCATTACAGTAACCTACCCAAACAAAAAATAAAGTCAATCAATCAACTATCATCATGTCTTGACATATCATAAAAAGCGAACCAAACCCAATTCTTCAAGATTTCATTAATTGCTATGTACCTCAGGGAGAGTGTTGAAATCCTGCACTGCTTTATCTCGAGCAGCAACTGACATTGTTCCATCGAGCCTTCTATACTGAATACGCGAACTTATAAGAGAAGCTTCAAGCAGGTCCAGCATCTTCGTCCATTGAGAGAAAACAATGGCTTTTTCTCCAACAACCTTGAGTGGAGTTGCAGAAAGACTGGAGTCCGCTCCCTTTTGAGTGATTTGCTTTATATCTGTCAGATCTTGCGGCCTGGCAAGTGATTGTAAGATCTCTAGAGCAGCCTTGATTTTTGATGACTCATATGGAAGACCTTCAGAACAAGAGTCAACAGTCTCAACATGAACTGAAGTGGCATTATCATGCATGGAAGGCATAGCAGTGAGTCTGCCATTGCAGTTTGCAATCGGGCATATATTATCGTCTCCCGTAAGGCATTCATAAAAGCACTGCTTGCAGAAAACGTGGCCACAGACTGACACAACAGCATCCTCAGGTGAATCCTGAAAGTAGAGTAGAGAGATAGATTCAGAACTAGTCGAGATATCTATATTATGGTTTGACAACAAGAGATAAGAGAACAACTCAAGGATCTGCATTAACATTCACTCGCGCTTCAGGACTTCACTTTCACATTCATCAGGAAACACAGAAAAAACAAGTAGTCTGATGAAAGAATCTTACATTGCAGATACCACAAATTTGCAATGAAGTTTCTGAGAAATTCTCCTTCTTAGCTAATCCGAGAGAGGATTCCCAAGTAAAACTGTATTCTCCTTTAACGAGAAGTGGGTGATCACAAGCTTGGCGAAGACGCAAGAGCATCAACAAAATATTTACGTAATTTTGCTTTACTGTCCCGGCTTCTTTATATTCCTAATAAAATAATATAAAACTTCAAACATCAATATGAATAAATGCATTTTCAAGTGCATAAGAACACATAAACTCATGGTATTTTACGAAAATTCATAAATAAACAAAAACATAGTCCACATAAGGGTATATATAGTCCACAGACATACCTGGAATTGACTACGAGATTCTTTTTCTAAGTTGGAGTAGAAATCACGTTCCTCCTCAGTGAATTCCACTTTTCTCAGCTCTATTGACTTCGGAGGTAAAGAGATTACGGGTTTCCCGTCAATAAGTGAACCTAATGTATTAACAAGTTAAAAACCAACAAAGACAACCTAAGATGAACATTGAAAGCAATTTGGCTTCATTATCAGTAGACTGACCTTTAGTTCGGCGAAGCATCACTGTTTTAAGGATAGCCTGCAGCTTCTGATATCCTTTCACCGGGGTCTTAGCTACAGGGTTCTTAATTGAATTACAGAACCAAACGTAGGAAGAATAAGGATCATATTTGAGGAACCGGAAGTAGCTATAGAGGTCATCGATTGAATTCTGGATTGGAGTACCAGACAAACACCACCTCCGTTTAGCACGAAGGCCCCAGCATGCTCTTGCAACTTGGGTCTTGTGATTCTTAATGCTCTGTGCCTCATCCAGAACAACTCTGAACCAGGAAACTTTTGCAAGAGGGCCCGACTGAGCCTCAGCCGATGCGCGGTCAAGACGTTTCTTCTTCTTTGAGCCCTTCTTTTGAGAATCGGGAGGATATTTCCTTTTCTTGTTTGGGCACAGGCCAGCAGCTGCACCTTCACCATTATGTAAATCATCCTTCTCCTCATCCTCATCATCAACAAGAGGCTGCTTTGGTACTTCCATGCTCACGATAGAATATGTAGTAACCACAACATCATATTTAGCCAACTCATGAGGATCCTTCGTTCTGCTTGACCCATGGTATACAAGTACAGAGAGTTTCGCTTCAGTAGTTACCTTCTTGCGTATTTCATCACCCCACTGTCGCATAACACTTGTGGGACAGACAACAAGCGTTCCAGCAGCTGGCCTTCCCCTCACCTTATCCACACTATTTCCATCAACTTGCTCACTCTGTCCATTAGGTTTTGAGGACGCACATTCTCCACCCTCGCTTTCTAAGTCAAAAACTTCTTTCTTGATACTCTCTTCACATGTTCGGGAAGGTGTAGACCGTTCCTTTAGTATGAGTGCTATGGTGGAAATTGTCTTCCCAAGTCCCTGCAAAAGATAATTATACCAGGTTTCAAAAAAAAAACATTAAGAAAACTGACAGAATTAAAGCTTCATGTCTGTTAACTACTGACATGAAAAGGATTACAACAGAAGACAATAACCTGATCATCAGCAAGAATTCCTCCCGAACAGGGGAAGCCAGTTGTCTCCTTATGTGCCATCCACGACAATGCAATTCGCTGTCCAGGAGTAAGAATAAAGAAACAGTCAAGTAACTATATCAGTCCATTCCACATTTCTGGGCCAAATTTCCATAGTTAAATATACAGTACGTTCATAAAGTACACGAGGCCTATAATTTCTCAACGTGTGTTTTGGACATCTTCAGAGAGTGTTTGAATTTTGATAGTTTGGTACATACCTGATGTCTCATAAGCGGAACTGCCAAGACACCATCAGGAAGATTTGCTTCAGCTTCAGGCAGAGAGAGATCCTGTCATATCCAGATAATGTCAGTAGACCTAATGAGTCTGAGGTAAAACAAAGAATTAAAATTAAATATGAAACTGTCGTTAATTGCAATCTCGCGACACATCCAAATAACAGAAGATCATCAGGGACCTCACTACATAATAGCTCCATGTAACATTCTCAGCTAAATCATGTGCAGAGTTGCAAAACAGATTTTCAATAGAAATAAATATAGTTGGTGCCTGTGAGAGAGTCAAACAGAATCAACAGCTGCTAACCTGCAATGCAGCTTGAAAGATCATATTTTCTTTGTTTGACTGGAGCCTCGTGCCTCCAGGTTGATTGAAAGTATGACCACTTGGAGAATACTGTGAAGAAACCACGGGGATTTTCATAGCTAGAGGTCGATATGGGTTTGCAGATTGACCATTAGTTTCTATTATGTAGACATCAGAATCATCATCACTGTCGGATATACTTTCTGGAGAAAGACTTTGAACTGATTCTAAGCTCGCATTTGAGAAATTATAATCAACGCTCCTTGGTTGAATATGTTCTTGGTTTACTTGTGTCAGAGAGTCTACATACCCATTGATCTGTGTCGCTGAGCTCGGATCTGCGGCAACATATTGCAAACATGCATTTGAATCATAAAAGTTACTGGAGTTGCCACTGTCTTGACTAGGGAAACCAGTTTGCTGTGCCATAAATGCGAATCCTTCTTGAATATCTGTCTGATAGGAGACTGAACAGCCAGATGCACCAGACCACCAATGACTGGTTTCCCCAGGTGCATAAACAGGGTCAATATTGCTTTCTTCCTTTGGAACTGAACTGCAAACCAGTTTCTCTGACTCAGCCTCTGGCTTAACCTTCACAGGGGCAGCTTTATTACCCTGAAAAGTGCTTGAACAGTTATCAGCAAAGTGACTGTCAAAACGATTGTACGGTTTGGCAGAGGGAAGAGGAACTGAGGAATTACTTTCACAATTGAAACCGATCCCTCTTGCACTAGAGAAATCAACAACAGGTTTCCTGTCTGAAGATCCGTAGTCTACTCTCCCGTGTGTATCAAAAACCATCCGTCTGGCACCATCCGACAGACACTCACTTACACCACTGTCAACATCATTCACAGCTTCTTCTTTATTGGGAAAGAACTGAAATGCGAAACTAGGGGTATGTTCTGTTAAGGATGGACCACTTGTATTGTAGCAATTGTGTGCAGGAGAGAGAGGGTTATCCGCACCGTTGCCGAGAGTATTGGAGTGATAACAAAAAGCAGACATGGCATAGGGTTCGACAGGCTTCTCATCCGGGCTCACTGAAAACCAATCTTTAAGACTTGCGGAGCAAGTACGAGCAGGTGAAGGACTAAGGCCAGAGGCAAGTTTGACATGGTCATCAAAAGAACCAGTCCCAGAAGGCGAACCTCTTAAGGTATAAGAATCCCGAGAGGCAAACGAATCAACCATCTGAATTCCTAACGAAGATAATTACAAGAGAAGTTAATTACTTAAACAGCTTAAGAAGTAAACATAGAGTTAGCAAAATACCATTTTGCAAGTGTGAATTATTAAGCTCGTCAGGTGAAGAACCAGAACCAGCTGGAGATGAATTTTCTTGGCTACCCTAAAAAAAAGTAATCCACTCACAAGTTTAGTTTCAATCAAATCAATATACAATTACTCAAGAATCAAAACGAAGAAATTAGAAGTCAGTCTACCTCAGAAGAATCGGGCGGCTTCTCATCTAGAATACGGTAAATGGTTTCGAAGTCAATAGTGAGATCTTCATCGTCGTCTTCAAACTCAAAACCAACATCAAGATCATCAGGAGGAAATCCATCGCCCAGGGCAACCGCGGAACCCTCCTCACCCATCACAAACCAAATAAACCCTAACCCGAGAATCGAAAACAAACCCTAAATCGGAAAAGCCAGAACGAGACGCAAATTATCCTCCTCAATCAACCAATCGCAGAAAACACGGAACACGCGTAGATCCCGAGATTTAGGGATGATTGATTTAAAGGCTTGTGAAGATGGATTTTTCGAAGGTCACGGGAATTTTCGAGGAAAGGTAGAGAGGGGGCAGTTGGGTCGAGACTTTTCTCGGGACGCGACGGTGGTGGTTGCTTTCTCTTTTGGCTTTCTCCCAATTGGAAAAGGCATAGAGAGACTTCTTCACACTTAAATAAGGAACGGTCCAGCAAGTCTTTTTTTTTTACATTATTCATTTTGTTTTTTTTATTTATTTTATTAATGCATATTGCATGGTTAATATTTTATTATGTGCCGTCATCTTTTTCCCCCGGTGTTTTTCTCCTTCACATGAGAGGGTTTTTTAGAAGGCTTTCACATTAGGTTTTCTCCTCTTCACATTTAGAGGGTTAAAGCATAATAACAAATCAAAAAAACAAAACTTTGAATTTATGGGAAAATAATCGAAGTTTGACGTGAAGAAATGAAGAAAAGTGAAGACTGTTCAAGTTATAGAGATATAATTACTTTTAATGGTTGTATAATCTCAAAAATATTAAACATATTATAAAAGGCATTTTTAACTCAAAGAAGAGAATTGAAAAAAAATATAAAGATTAATGATGATCTTCAATTGTCAGAAGAAATTAGATAAATCTACAATTGCTTATACATTTACTGATTTCTCGTATTTGGGAAAGCATAGTGTAGATTTAGATATCGAAAGTACTTGTCTTATTAGAACGGCAATGCCAACCTATTTATACAATAAGAGAGTCGGCTATTTAGCCTTATCATCAACGACAACTTCCTTAACAATAGAAATGTCTAACTATATCTCTAAGACTTATCACAAACTCTCGATCATTATCTCTAATATAGTATATCTACGCCAATACTCCCCCTCAAGTTGGAGAGTGAGGATTCACGATGCCCAACTTGGACACTACATTTTGAAATGTAGCTCGTCCTAGCGCCTTAGTAAGAATGTCAGCAATCTGAGACTCTGTTCGGATGTGCTGAGTAACAATAGTGTCATCCTTAACCGCATCACGTACTGAATGACAATCAGACTCTATGTGCTTTGTTCGTTCATGGAAAACAGGATTCGACGCAATATGTATGGCTGCCTTACTATCACAGAAAAAACGTGTTGGCTCTGTCTGTTCTGCGCCAAGATCTTTAAGGAGACGCCGGACCCATTTGATCTCACGGAGTGCTGCAGCCATTGATCTATATTCCGCCTCTGCAGATGAATGGGAAACCGTCTTCTGCTTCTTTGTTTTCCAGGAAATAGGAGAGCCACCAAGCATGACAACAAAGGCACTGAGTGATCAACGAGACAAGGGACAAGCCCCCCAATCTGCATCACAATAAATTGTCAAAGGTATGTCAGGGTCAGCTTTAAGAATAATCCCTTGACCAGGTGTCCCTTTTAAGTAACGAACTACACGAAGAGCTGCCTGCCAGTGTTCTTCCCGTGGAGCTTTCATAAACTAAGAGAGAATGTGAATGGAATAACAGAGATCAGGACGTGTGTTGAGAAGATAAATGAGCCGTCCCATGAGCCTACGATACTTCTTTGGATCGGCCAGTAGTGGTCCTTTTGACTCAGCCAACTTATGATTCTGCTCAAGAGACGTTAATGCAGGTTTGGAGCCAAGGTTGCCCGTATCAGTAACGATATCAAGACTGTACTTTCTTTGCGAAATAAAAATTCCCTCTAGCCCTCGGCTTATTTCAATGCCAAGGAAGTATTTAAGTTTCCCCAAGTCTTTCATCGCAAAACACCTGCATAAATACTCCTTAAAACGCCGAAGCATATGAGCATCGTTTCGACAAATCACCAAGTCATCAACGTACACAAGAACTCGAAGCTCGATGCCTTTGCGGGAAAGTGAGAACAAGGAATGATCCTCCCAAGACTGAACGAAACCGAACTTTAGTAAGGCATCTGAAAGCTTCTTGAACCAACATCTTGGAGCCTGTTTCAATCCATAGAGTGATTTGCGAAGCTTACAAACTTTGTTGGGATGAGTGTGTCGAAAACCTGGTGGTAACTTCATGTAAACTTCCTCATCGAGATCACCATGGAGAAAAGCGTTACTAACATCCATTTGATACACCTCCCACTGATTAGCCGCTACCAAACGCAACAAGGATCGAACCGTAGTCATTTTGACCACTGGAGCAAAAGTTTTCTTGTAATCTTCTCCTTCCACTTGACTCTTACCATTGACCACAAGACGTGACTTATGTCGTTCGATTGTCCCGTCTGCATTAAACTTGATTTTAAACACCCAAAGACATCTGATGGCTTCTTTTCCATGTGGCAAGTCAGTAATATCCCAAGTATGATTATCTTCCAACGCAACAATCTCTTTGCCCACCGAGTCTCTCCAAACTTTCAACTGCATTGCTTCTTTAAAATTTTTCGGCTCTGTTTCACTGGTAATGGAGACCAAGAAAGCACGATGTCCAGGAGAAAACTGATCATCAATAATGTAATCGGACAAGGGGTAAAGAGAAGTACCTGAACCGTCAGAGGAAGTTGTAGTCGGCAGAGGCGTGAAGTGTGTATTACCATCTGGTACGACGTTGACTTTGTAGAGATGATAATCTTGTAAAGCAACAGTCTTAGTCTTTTCACGCAAGCCTCTACCAAGAGGTTCTGGTGCGACTTGTTCTGCTGGTAAAGTAGTCGTAGCAGGAGGTTGTTTTGACTGAACTGGTACTGATGGTGGAATGGTAGTCGTAGGAGGTTCACTTGTATCATTAGACTGTACTGTTTCAGAGGGTGTTACTTGTGCAGACTCAGTCGATTCTGTTGCAGGGACAATAGGAGACACAGTTGCTTCTGGCGGAGTGACTGGAGAGATAACACTGCTACTCCCCCTGTCGTCAGATGGCACCAGTACCCAATCATCATCAGTGGGAACTGGATTTGGTCGTAGAGATGGAGTCATCTTAGGCTCAGCGTAAGGAAAAATGTCCTCTCGAAAGATGACGTCTCGAGAGATAATGAACTCATCACGATCGATATCATAAACCTTCCAACCTTTCTTTCCAAACTGATACCCCACAAACACACAGAGGCGACTACGTTGACCAAATTTATCTTTGTCTCGAGCCATCCTATGCGTGTAACAAGCAGAGCCAAACACTCGCAAGGTGTTATAGTCTGGTTTCACACCATGAAGTACTTCATACGGAGAACGCCCATGATGAATAGCAGTGGGTGTTCGATTTATCACATGAGCCGCTGTTAGCACCGCCTCACCCCAGAACTTAATGGGAAGACTTGCTTGGAACATAAGAGACTGAGCAATATTTAGGATGTGTCTATGTTTCCTCTCGACGCGTCCATTTTGCTGTGGTGTTCCAACGCAAGAAGTCTGATGAACTATGCCGTTATCTTTGAAGTAAGAAGATAGAACCATGAACTCAGTCCCATTGTCACTGCGGACCATACGCACTGGCTTATTGAACTGTTTGTCTGCGTATTGTATGAACCTTTTAAGAGTGGTTTGGACTTCTGATTTTTCTAAAAGAAGGAACGTCCAGACTGCTCGTGAGAAATCGTCCACAATTGTCAAAAAAATAAACAGGACCACATGATGAAGGGATTCTGTACGGACCCCAGACGTCAACATGAATGAGAGAAAAACAATCTGTTGTTTTATTCATACTGTCATAAAAAATCTCACGAGTTTGCTTGGCTCTAAAACAAGTGTCACAATGACTGGAGCCAGCTGATTTAGAAGAAATAAAAAACAAATCCGAAAGCACAGTAAAAGAAGGATTTCCCAATCGCCGATGCCACAGAACTTGATCTGAACTGAGAGAAGCTCGATGACTCTTTGCTGAAACAACCTCCGTCAAGTAATACACACCGTCACGCTCTTTACCGGCTCCAATCAAAATCCTCGAAAAACGGTCCTGTATTACACAAATAGAGTCAGTAAACAATGCCAAGGAATTTGTTTGCTTTAGAAGTTTTACAACTGAGATAAGAGTGCATTTCAAATCAGGTACGTATAAGACTTGATGTAAAACAAGCTTCTCAGATAATTGTAAAGAACCCATCCGAACAGCAAGTGTTCTGTTGCCATCTGCAAACGCTACAGAACAGGGTGATATGATCTCGTCTTCAGTCAAAAGTGACTGATCTCCAGTCATGTGGTGCGACGCACCTGTGTCGAGAATCACTTCACCAAAATGTTTCTTACCAGAGAGCTTATCAGACGCAGGAGCAGGAGTACTCGCAGCATTCGCCTTTGTCTGAAGGATCTGACTGAGTGCTCTAAGCTGATCAGGTGTGAATTCCGCAAACGAAGAGGTGTTGGAGCTGGTTGCGTGAGCGTTGCTTACTTGTCCACGACCACGACCGCCAGATTCTCGGCCTCCTCTGCCTCTGGAACCGCTACTTTGTCCTCGTCCAGCATTGCGCTCAGTGTACCATTCCGGGTAGCCCACTAACTGCCACCAATCCCGTTTCTCGTGTCCTGTTCTGCCGCAATGAGAACACAACATCCGAGATCTCAGAATGGTATTTTCTGGTTTGCTTGACGCATCGTTTGAAGTTGTTGAGGTGTTTTGTCGAGCCACAAAACCAACTGCTTCTTGCTGCTGATCACGAACTCGTGTTGCTGCAAGTCTCTGCTCTTCTCGGATAATCTTGTTGTAAATCTCACCAAGAGATGGAAGAGGATCAAGACCAATTATGTTTGTGCACATGCTACCAAAACGTGAGTCATCTAGCCCCATCACGAACTGATGAATCCTTTCCTGATCTCTTTATTTGGCCATCGCTGTAGCCGCTCCACAGGAGCACACGTGAACTGGTTGATAGACCTGTAATTCCTCCCAAAGTGCAGATAATTTACCAAAGTAGTCCAGCACAGACTGTCCTTCTTGCCGACACGAGGCGAGTTTTGCCTTTAACTGATGAACACGTACAGTGTTCCCAACAGAGAAACGTTGCTTGAGATCTTCCCAAAGCTGATGTGCGTCGGTGATGTAAGTAACAGTCGATCGCACCTTTGACTCTATGGAGGTACGGATCCACCCCACAATCATAGAGTTAACTGTCAACCAGTTCTCCAAATCGACGCTTCCTGCGTCTGGTTTTGTCAAGGTTCCGGTGATGAAACCTAATTTTCTTTTGGCCTGGAGAGCGTTCAACATCTCTGAAGACCATTCATTGTAATTTTCTCCATTCAACAAAACGGAAGTAATCGCGGCGCCAGGATTATCGGAGCCGTATAACGTATAAGGTGAGACACGCTCATCGTTCTTTACAACTTGCGAATCTGCCATAACGTGTTTCTCACGGAATACACGAGAAATTTATTTTGAGTCAGAGTTTTAAGGATCTCTGCTCTGATACCATGTAGATTTAGATATCGAAAGTACTTGTCTTATTAGAACGGCAATGCCAACCTGTTTATACAATAAGAGAGTCGGCTATTTAGCCTTATCATCAACGACAACTTCCTTAACAATAGGAGTGTCTAACTATATCTCTAAGACTTATCACAAACTCTCGATCATTATCTCTAATATAGTATATCCACGCCAATACATAGACTATTAGCTTTATCAAAAGAAGAATAGTCATGGTTGAAATGTAATATGATGGAAGTTTTGCAGATCAAGACAAGGGCTAATAAAGGCTTGTTGAATGGTGACTGGTTAAAAAGTTATGCAAGGATTTTACTTGCGAGCTAGACAAGGCAAGTGCAAGTCTTGAGGTCTCTATATCAAAACAGGCAAAAGACAACTTCAAAAGGATTTCAAAATCATCCGACCAATCGGCTTTTTCAGGTGATTTTAGGGTGTTTGGATAGGATTTCTTAGTTAAAAAAATTAAAACTCAAATCTCATAGTTTTAGGTGGTATTCTAGAGTAGTTTAACAAAAATCACTTAAATCTCTGCAATTTATTGAAATCATCTAAAACCCCATTAAAAATCAAATCACATCAAATGTTAAATTGAATACATCCCCCTAAAACTCCACAACTTAAAATATTTTCAATAACAGTGGATTTCAGAGTACTATAAGAAATGTCAAATTCAATAACAGTGGATTTTAAATGAGTTTTTAAAATTCATGTTTCAATAACAGTGGATTTGTCATTTTAATACAAATCACCTGAAACTCTCGGTTGAATACATCCCCTAAATATTTCAATACCTTATGACAGGTAATTTTTTAATCAATTTTATGTTCGAATATGTATTTCATAGAGAGGCCGTCTTGAACAGAAACAAAAAAAAACTTAGGCTTTCGGCCTTATATTTTTAAAAAAAAAATATGTTGGCCCTCAAATTTCAAAAAGTGTACAAAAAGCCGAGAAGTATAACTTTCGAAGTTGAGCAGTTCGAGTTGTGGTTCATTTCCTTTAATTTCATTACTCTCTCCGTTTCAAAATAAGTATCGTTTTAAATTTCAATGCAACATTTATTAATAAGATTTCTTCTGTTTATTTTTTCATTGGTTGAAATATGGTCAGGTGTATGAATAATGATGTTTTTATTTTGAACATGTACAAAATTAAACGTTTTTTAATCCGTGTGTATAAGTCTAAAACGACAAATAAATTGAAACGGGGGGAGTATCTTTTTAGTTTGGCCCTGATTGCATAAATTCTCAATGAATATAGTTCTAAATTAACAAGATTGCATAAATTCTCAATGAATATAGTTTAAATGAATAATTTTTTAGTTTTATTTGTTGATAATTTCCTTAAAAACATATCCTATGCTGGAATGCTATTCATGTAAAAGACGATTGTTAGAGCTGTTATTGGAAGTTACACTACACTCTTCTATATAATTGTTGTTCTAGGGGTGGGAGAGTTACTATCTGTAATATTGTATTCATTGTGCAAGAGAGTCGTTAGGGATGTCAATCTCACAGAAGGATCTCAAAGTTGAGACGTGGGAAAGGGGGCTGATTTGTGGAGGAGTGGGTGGTTGTGTACTAATCAGGGAATATATATAACCGGCGGTGATATTGTTTTGGTTGTGTAATTACTAGGCCTATCATGGGTTTGTGTGGTAAGATTAGTAGCTTTTCAATTGGGCCAGAGTTTGATGAAACTGTTGTGGTGGATTCGAGAGTAGTAACCAATCATTCGACTCTATTCAAGAATTCAGTTCTTTCAATATTTATAAGCGACTCTTTATTCTCTAAGGCCGATTGGTATAGCATTATCGTTACCAGTAGCAGTATGAAGCAGTATCCTGCAGGAGCTATATGCTTTTGCTAAACTGGTTAATAGTATGATTGGTAGAGAAGTATGAATATGCTATTTAAAATTATTATAAAAATTAGTAAATAATATATAATATATTTATTTTTAATGAAAATATTTCTAATATATATATTAACATATAAAATTAAAAAGATATAAAATTAATTTATTTTATTTAATAATTTAAAAATTATGTCTATATCAAAAATATTATTTTAAAATAAATTTTATAATTAAAATATCTATTTTTAAAAATAATATTTCACATTTAAAATAAATTAAATTACATAAATTAAATTATATTTTATATGTGAAATACTATTTTTTTAAAAAAATATTTTTATTGTAAATTAATTTTAGAAATCAAAATTTTATTTTCTGGATATAAAAATAATTTTATGATATTATTAAATAAAATAAATGAATTAATTATATGTTTTTCTTAATTTTATAAATTATAAATGCAAATGCTCTTCTAAAAACTTCATACGAGAGCATTGGCCAGAGAGCATTGGCCAGAGAGCATTAACATTTAGTAAATGCTTCTCTAAATGTTTTTCTAACAATTGTTGACAATTGTTGATTGGATAATGTAGAGCATAATGATAATGCTAATGCTCTACCAATCAATGCCTAAGGCACAAAATTAACTTCGTAAATTATTAACATTAGAGAGAGAAATGTAGGAGATGGATTACATCCCTCCACAAGGCTCATCCCCATCGAATAACAAGGTCTAGCCCAACAAGCTGTAAACTTACTCGGCTCGGCGAGTAAGGTTGTCATCTCGGTCCTAGAGTACTTTTAGCCGACGACCGAGCCGACCAAAATCACCCGACTCGGAGAAACTCCACCAAGGCCCGTATACTCGGCCTTCTGAAGTTAATGCCCAAAAGGGAACCGGATTTAGGGCACACAAGGGCGGAAAGCCTATAAAGGGAGAGGAGGCAACAACAAGAGAGGGATCAACACTTTTACACACACACTGAGCGGCTAGATCTAGGGTTTTAGTCTCTCTTTACTCCTAATCGTTCTGTACCTTTTCCGGTTTGCTCTTCGAGCTCCGGCTTGTTTCCTTGATCTCCTGTCACTCTTGTACCCCCTTTTGATCAGAACTAATAAAACGTCTTTAGTCATCCCATTTTCGAGTTCTTTCAACCTAGTCGACTGAATCCCGTATAAACAATTGGCGCCCACCGTGGGGCTGATTAAAGTAACGTTCTAGGTCTACATGGCTCAAGATGACACCACCTTCGACGCTCTAGGCGGAGAACCAACCCCTACGCTTGAAGCCGCTCCACCAATCCCCGCAGACTTTATGAGCTCCGTCATGGCTCGATTCGCTCGACAAGACGAAGTTCAAAAGACGACCAACGACCAGCTAGCTGCTTTCGTCGCAGCACTCACCGCTCAAGACGGCCAAACGAGCCGTCCACAGATGATACGCCGTCGCCTATTCAACACAAACCCTCCGGCGACGGGTGGTGACCACATCTCAGATGACTCGGAACCTAACGAAACCCTTCCCGTCGATGCTCAACAGATAGGACCAGACCTCGCAACCATACGCGATATCACCGAGCTCAAACTCAGCTTTCAGCAAATGAGCTCGAAGATCCATCAAGCTACCAGCGCGGCTCCACAAATCGAGAGTGTACTCGCCGTGACCTCGCGAACCCCTTTTACTAGCGCACTAACCAATGTGCAACTCAGGAAGATAGAGAAGCTGCGCCTACCAGAGTACAAGCCCGGCGGAGACCCGGTGGAACACATGACGACTTTCAATATCGCGATGGCACGGGCTCGACTCTCCGATGAAGAAAGGTACGCAGGCTACTGTCAACTGTTCGTCGAGACTCTCCACGAGCAAGCCCTGACCTGGTTCTCCCAACTAGAGGAGAACTCATTTGGAAGCTTCCGAGACTTATCAGCGGCTTTCCTCAAGACGCACATTATGTTCACAAAGCGCAGTGCTACCGCTTGTAGCCTGTGGAACCTCAACCAAACCCCAGATCAGAGCCTCCGCGACTACATGGAGAAGTTCAAAGCAGTAGTCTCGAGGATTGCAATCTCCGACGACATCGCTATCGATGCCCTGAGAAACACATTGTGGTTCCGCTCAAAGTTCCGAGAAGATCTATACCAAAATCCAACCACCTCGCTCCAAGACGCTATCGCTCGTTCTCACAACTTCATCCGAATGGAAGAAGATACAAATGCGATCATCAGCAAGATGAACGCGGCAAAAACGCCAGCGACTAAAAATGCCGACACGCGAGCAGAACCGCGGCAGCATGCTCCTCGCGAGAAGAACAGCCGTAAAGACGGTTACATGTACATCGTCAACGAGAAGACGGTTACATGTACATCGTCAACGAGAACAATGTACCGATTTCGACCATGGTAGTCCGAGGAGAAGGGTGGAACAAATGGGTAAGAGAGCTCGACTCATCTGGCGAACCAACTGATACTGTCTGGGCGACTCAACCCGCAGTGGCAGCAGGTCCGACGGCATGCCCTTCTAGAACCGTCGATCTCTCCAAACATTGCAAATATTACGACGTCAAAGGGCATGATACGACGGAGTGTAAATCACTCTATGCGCACTATCTCTCGTCTCTCGCCAGCGGCGACTTCAAATTCGAGCCCCTAAAAGCTAAACCCTGGAGCAAGAATAAAGAAAGAAGAGCCCAGCGCAAAGCTACCGGCAAAGGCCGAAAAAACGAAACGCAGCAGCGAAATGAAGAAAAAATCCCAAAGGACGACGGTGAAGACGACTACTCTGCTGACGAAGAACTGCCGGCTAACCGCAGGCGCATAGAGGTTATACCTTCTCAACAAACCTTATCGTCAGATGACGAGAACGACGACGCGCCTATACCCATAGATCTGAGAGATGTTCTCAAACGAAAGCTTGAGTCCAAGGATGACAACAGCTCCGGAAATACTGATCTCCGGCTAACGCTGAACGCAAGGAAGTTCCAGCATACATCGACCGGTGTCCTAATCCCAAAGGGCATCCGACACGTCTCAGCGGTGATCTTCGAGACAAACTCAACGCCAGCGTGTGCGATCTTCGCGTTCTCCTCAACAGCTCGAAGCCCACAGATCTCCGTAGAGGGTTGGAACAAACTAAGACGCCAGCCAACCCTACGCTGTCGCAAAACGACGACAACGCATCAGCTGACCTACGCGCCCTTTTAAACTCCAAGCGAGTAAAAACAAAACAGCGACTAATCGTCATCATAGGCGGTTCTCCTCCCTGTTGGAATTTTATTCGCTCCGTCAAGGATTACCGCCGGCAGGTTGCGACTTCGCAAAGGTGGCCCACTAGACCACCAAATCATCCTCCGATAACCTTCTCGCCTGATGACACCGCTGGGATTCACATCCTCCACAACGATCCTCTTCTTGTCGTTCTCGGAATTAGAGAGTATGACGTCACGAAAGTACTTATCGATACGGGAAGCTCCATTGATCTCATCTTCCCAGGAACACTGCAAAAGATGGGAGTGGACCTCGACGACATTAAGGCATCATCCAGAACATTAACCGGCTTCAATGGATCTTCCGAAACAATACTGGGGACGATCCGTCTTCCAGTACGCGCATGCGGTGTTACTCGAACAGTCAAGTTCGTTGTTGTAAGCACGAAGGCGCCATATCATGCGATACTTGGAACCCCGTGGATACACTCAATGCAAGCAATCCCATCCACTTACCACCAATGCATCAAGTTTCCCGCTACGGACGGCGCAATTAAAACGTTGCGAGGAGGTCAGAAGGCCGCTCGAGACCTATTGATCGCCACTGTTAAGCTCCCACATTCTTCTCTACCTGTTAACTCTGTCTCTCCCCCGATCTTCAAAGTTTGCCCCCAGAAAGACGAAGTTCTTGAGTTGCCCATCGACGACACGGACCCAAACCGAACTGCACGAATCGGTGCATATCTATCTGAGGATATGCAGCGGTCGATCCTCGGCTTCCTCAAGGAGAATGTATCTACATTCGCATGGTCAATGGCGGACATGAAAGGAATTGATCCAGCGATAACATCGCACGAGCTTAATGTCAACCCAACCTTCAAGCCCATTCGACAAAAGAGACGAAAGCTTGGTCCTGACAGGTCTAAAGCTGTGAACGAAGAGGTCGAACGGCTACTCGGTGCCGGCTCAATCGCTGAGGTACGTTACCTTGAGTGGTTAGCAAACCCAGTGGTGGTCAAGAAGAGGAATGGTAAGTGGCGCGTCTGCGTCGACTTCACCGACCTAAATAAAGCCTGCCCAAAGGACAGCTACCCTCTTCCCAATATTGACCATCTAGTTGAATCCACCGCCGGAAATGAGATGCTCACGTTTATGGATGCTTTCTCCGGATACAATCAGATCATGATGCACCCTGATGATCGCGAGAAAACGGCCTTTATCACATATAGGAGAATCTACTGCTATAAGGTCATACCGTTCGGCTTAAAGAACGCATGGGCAACTTACCAACGACTCGTGAACAGAATGTTCGCAGATAAGCTGGGCGACACCATGGAAGTATACATTGATGACATGCTTGATAAGTCGCTACACGCCGATCACCTCCTCCATCTACGAGATTGCTTCGAAACTCTCAACAAGTACGGCATGAAATTTAATCCGGCGAAGTGCACCTTCGGAGTTTCCTCAGGTGAATTCCTCGGTTACATCGTAACACAACGAGGAATCAAAGCCAACCCGAAGCAGATCTCAGCGGTCTTGAACCTCCCAAGTCCAAAAAATAGTAGAGAAGTCCAACGGCTCACAAGTCGGATTGCTGCACTTAATCGGTTCATCTCTCGATCTACCGACAAGAAAAAAACCAATCTTCTACACAAGCAGGCGTATGACAGGCCCAGAAACGCGATACCCAACTCTGGAGAAGATGACACTGGCCGTAGTCGAAGCGGCAAGAAAGCTCCGCCCGTATTTTCAGTCACATTCGGTGGAGGTACTGACCGACCAGCCCCTCCGAACAATACTCCCAAACACCAATAGGTCCGGAAGACTAACGAAGTGGGCTATCGAACTCGGTGAGCTTGATATCACTTACAAGAACTAAACGGCAGCAAAGTCCAAGGTCCTTGCGGATTTCTTAGTTGAGCTGGCTCCGGAACTGGAGCAAGACCTCGCACTCCCGAACCAAAACTGGACCCTTCATGTTGACGGATCTTCAACCAACAAGGGCGCAGGGGCCGGGGTCCAGTTACAGTCCCCAACCGGAGAATTGATCAGACAGTCTTTTAGCTTCGGCTTCCCAGCGTCGAACAATGAGGCAGAATATGAATCTTTGATCGCCGGACTCCGCTTAGCCAAAGCTGTCAAGGCCAAACGTCTGAGCGCCTACTGCGACTCACAGCTGGTCGCCAGTCAGTTCAGTGGCGACTACGACCCCCGCAACGACCGAATCGATGCTTACCTCAAGATAGTCCAAGGGTTAGTAGCAGAGTTTGAATTCTTCGAACCCATCAAAGTCCCCAGAGGAGAGAACGTATGCGCCGACGCCCTCGCAGCCCTTGGCAGCAAGCTTCAAGATCAGGTTAAACGAACCATCCCAATACACCGAATTGAGAAGCCAAGTATTGATACCTCGACCGACCAAATGGTCACCGTGGCCCCGATCACCGACCGTGGGACTAGTCACGAGACCACAACGCCAGACATCAAAGGGTTCGACCCCGACTGGAGGACGGAGTTCATCGACTATCTTAGCAGGGGAGAACTCTCAGCTGAGAAATGGGCTGCACGCCGACTAAAAACACGCAGTGCCCATTACGTCGTCTCAGATGATGAACTCCATCGATGGACCGCGAGTAAAGTACTCCTCAAGTGCATTCATGGCGACGAAACTGTAATAGTTATGGTCGAAACACACGAGGGCGCCGGAGGCAACCATTCAGGAGGACGAGCCTTGGCAATCAAAGTGAGAGGCCTAGGCTTCTTCTGGCCGAAGATGAACGCAGACTGCGAGTCCTACGCTAGACAGTGCGACAAATGCCAACGCCACACACCAAGTATCCACTGCCCGACTGAAATGTTACGCACGACAACAACACCATATCCATTCATGCGATGGGCAATGGACATCATTGGACCGCTTACCAGTTCCCGACAACGACGTTTTGTTCTAGTCCTCACTGACTACTTAACGAAGTGGATCGAGGCTGAAGCCTTCGCTCAAGTCACGGACAAAGAAGTCTGCGGCTTCGTATGGAAGAACATTATCTGCCGCCACTGTCTACCTTATGAAATTGTTACTGATAACGGATCGCTGTTCATGTCAGGCAACTTCAAAGAATTCTGCAGCAAATGGGACATCCGATTAAGCCCTTCTACCCCTCGCTACCCGCAAGGAAATGGCCAAGCGGAATCCTCCAGAAAAGGACATTGGGCCGATGAACTCGACGGAGTCCTGTGGAGTCACCGCACGACACCAAGAGGTTCGACTAAATCAACACCTTTCTACCTTGCATACGGTGTCGAGGCTATGGCCCCCGCAGAGGTCAACGTTACAAGCCTCCGACGTTCGAAGATGCCCCAGTACATAGAACTCAATAAGGAGATGCTGCTCGACGCCCTCGACGAAATCGAAGAGCAAAGGGACCAAGCTCTGCTCTGAATCCAAAACTATCAGCATCAAATAGAGAGCTACTACAACAAAAAGGTCCGGGCCAGACCCCTCGAACTCGGTGACCTCGTCATGCGCAAAGTGTTCAAGAACACTAAGGAACTCAACGCCGGCAAACTCGGGGTAAGGTGGGAAGGACCCTACAAAATCGTCAAAGTCGTCAAACCAGGCGTCTACCGGCTTGAAACATCGCGCGGAGAAGAAGTGCCTCGAGCATGGAACTCAATGCACTTGCGACGTTTCTACTCGTAGAACGGTCGAATCTCAAAAAAAAAAAAAAAAAACCGAGTAGATGCACCTCCGCGGTCACTTCCACTTAACCGAGAAAATGTGATTCAAACGGCCACTTTTACTCGGGTAAAACAAACTACGAATGGCTTGATCCTCAACCGGGGTACGTAGGCAGCCTTAACCGGTCCAGCTGTAACAACACCAAAATCCAAACTTTGTTTCAGTCTCAATCGACTAACGAGTGATCGATGAACCCCGCTTGTCGTAAGACGGTCATCACATCAAGTGATTCCCGTACCGCCAACAGGCAGTACGCGGACACTCATATCCCACTATTCAGCTATGTCCTGATCAGACATCTGGCTGAAGGATCCAACGGTCGTCATTCACCTATGCCCCAAATGCATTGACCGACCAAAAATAGCGAAATCTATACCCTTTTTTTAGACTGACGAGTAAAGGATTAGCTACCCAAAACTCGACTGTCATTTGAAAAACGGATAAATGAACCTTTCCCTCTTAAATTCGGTCTCTCGTCTTTCGGAATTGAATAGCGTCTTTAGACATTATCTCAACCGAAACGCGACGAGGACAGGCAAAAGTCCCTTAGCGGTTTGTTTGGTTATCTATTTGCAAAAATTAAAGATCAAGGACCTATCGTTTCTAAGCAAACATGCTACGAGACTTTCAGGCAAATTTTGATTTTTTAGACTCTGTAAAAACAGATGAAAGAAAACAACAACACGCGAACCTAAAAGTTTGCTTAAATAGCAACTCGCCGATAAGGTAAAAACGTGTCTAAACATACCACAAAAGGGTCGACCAGGACCACAAACACATTCCGACGGAAAACACAAAAAATAATAATACAACACAGATGGAGGGTCAAGCAGCGGAATCCTGGTCATTTCCGTTCCCAGTCAAGACACTCAGAGCAGGAGGATCCTGGGGTTCTTCGGCCGAAGAAACAGCTGGACCCTCAACTTGAGCAGGAACAAGAAGATCCACACCTACGGACGGGATGCTCGAAGTATTCCCTTTCCCGACCTCGCTTGTTACCTCCTCCTCGTTCGGTCTCAGCGATGGCGTCTTCTCACCTTGATCGCTTTCCCCCTCCTCGTCCTCTCACCTTTCGGAAGAAGTGTCGGAGACGAGAACAGGGTCTTCAGGACCTACGTTCTCAGTCCCCCCTTCCTGGATTAAAATATCGCCCGTCTTAGGGTTTTCCTTCTCAGGACTCTTCTCCTCCGTAGCCGCGACCCGTTCCGTGGGAGCAGATATGACGTCTACCGGTAACTCCTCAGATGGCTCCTCGACGATCTCGCGGGAGGTAATGAGCTGAGAAGCCTTCTCCAACCCGATCAGATCCACGTTCGATCCATACGGATCAAACGATGCCCGAAACCTTTCCTCAACAAAGCGAGAAGGAAGAGGTAGCGGAGAGAGAGTAAGATCGCTGTCTGACAGCGGATTCACATGAAGATTGGTAGCCTCAGCCTCATGAAGCTTCTCCTGCTCGACGAAGACATCTATCATCTCTTGCGGGATCTCTGTCCCACCGCCCTTTATCATCTCAAGGCATTTCCTCGTTACCGAAGCTTGCCCGTATAAATTCTTTGCCTTTCCAAAGGCATCTAGGCGAGTAAGGTAGTCGTGCACACGACCAAAGCAACGATTCGCCTTGTCGGTCATAGCAGCCTTGACCCTTTACCTCTCGCGAGCAACTTCCAAGCTCCGCGAATCCTTCAAGCGTTGCCTCTCCTTGATTAATTTCTCCACCGCAGCATCCCTCTCTGCAAGGAGCTCGGCCTTCTCCTTCTCGTGTGCCGCAGTAGCTTGCTCCAAGCGAGTCTTCTCCCGGGCAAGCTCTTTCTTTGAAGCCCTATCAGACTTAAGCTTGCCTTCAAGCTCCTCGAATTTTTCTCGAAGAACTTCTTTCTCTTTAGCAGCCTTGTCATTGGGTTTCTTGTGCTCGGTCCTGACCCTCTCAATCGCTTTCAACCTCACCTGAGCAAGCTTCTGCGAGGCTTCAAATTGAACCATCGTCTGTTTCAGAGTGCTGTCGTACTTCTCGACGAGAAAGTTCATGCTCCCGTCACTCTGCAGAACAATGAGATAGAACTAATCAGAGTGACTCAAGCTACGTATTCGACAGAAGGATAAGATAATAGCACATTACCCTCTTTCTCGCGAAGGCAGCATCAGTATACCCGTCTTTAAAGTAAAGGTCTTCTATCTGCGGCAGCTCCTTCGTCCCACCGCGAATCTGGCGCGTCAGTTTTGCGCACTGAAGGGGATTAAAGATTGAAGGGGTTTTCTCGTCATAAGAAAACTGGACTCGGTCGGGGAACTCGATTCTCCCTCTATTCACGAGGGAACCTTCAGAACGAGAGCCTTTTCTCGCAGGCGAATCAGGAGCAGACTTCTCGCTCGCAGCAGGCTCACCCCCAGAACCACTCCCTCGCGTTGAGACCTTTCCCTTCTTCTCCGAAGGGGTTTTGGGAGAAACGCTACCTCTCATGGCAACATCGACGAGAGTCGCCTCAACAGCAGAAGGACGCGGCTCCGCGTCAACAGACTTCTTCTACGTTTTTTTTGGACGATCCTCAGGCACCGCCTCGGCCGGGTCTGTCTCGACGAGATCCTCTGCAGCGCCTTCTCGTCCTCCTGCTGGCGCCTCGTCTTGATCGATAGAGGAAGTAGCCCCTTCGCGAGGCCTCTTCCTTCCTCCCTTTTTCTTCCTCGCCTCCAAACCCTCAGAAGCTTCATCGAGAGAAGCGGCATTTTCGAGAGGAGCCGCATCAGTTGCTTTCCTCTTTAGTTTCTTGCTCTTCTTCTTCTTTCTGGGACTCAAAGCAGAAGGCTCTGCCCCAACGCCCTCGTCGACTAAACTGGATGCTCTCTCTTCGGAAGCTCCACCACCTTAGGAAGCTCCACCGCCTTCGGAACTGGTCAATTCTGGCACATTAGCAGAAGTTGACTTCTTCGAAAGCAATTGCAGCTTCCCCTTCAATAAAGCGCTCAGGTCCGGAACTCCATCCATCTCTCTAGCTTTGTCTAGGAGCTTCTATTGTTTCCGAGTAAAAAGGGACATGCGCAAGTTACGGGGCCCGAGAACACAAGGAAGCCTCGATTCCTAATCAACTGCATAAAGGAAGACCGAAACGTAAACTCGATACTAACATCAACAAGTCTTCGCAACTGACCCTAAGGAAAATCCCCGCGACAAACTTACCTCTGGCAGTTCTGGCTTGTTGACGACGTATCCACTCTCGACTAAGGTCCGGCCAACGGAGGTGGCTATGCGTTGCGATCGCCTGCGCGCTTTCAAAGAATTTCTCTGGATATGCGATCGTATTCAAATGGGGAACTGTAAAACAAAGAAGGCAAAGTCAGAATCAACGAAGAGAGAGCAAATCCAACGGATAATCTCTACCAAGTTCTTTATTCCATAGAACGCGGTAGTCGTCCCCCAGTGGTTCTTTGAAAGCATGCTCGTCTGACTTGATATAAAAATACGAATGTTGCCAATCTTGCGTCCTAATCTGATGACCGGTCAAGACGTTGTAGTTCGCATGCATCTTCACCGAGAAAATCATGTTCGGCTCAGCCTTCGTGAAAGTCAACTCCTCGAACACTCTCACACTCATCGAGATATCTATCTCCGCCGCCATAACCATCAACATAACGGCTATACGCAACGACCAGTTCAACAGCTGAGAGACTGCGATGTCCCGACGAAACGTGTACGACGTCACCAACTGCCGGATTGGAAACCAAAGCTTCGTATGATCTCCAAAGTAGGACTCGTACACACATTGATAGCCAACTGGAGGCGACCAAGGCCGTTGCTCGGTAGACGGGATGATGTATGTAACGCCGGCGCCACCATTCTCCCTTTGCAAATCCTTCACAGTCTTATGAGAGGAGCAAGAACAGAACACGTTCCCCCACGACTGAGCCCGCGGGTCACGCAACAAGTCAGGCGGAAGCGGGGAAAGTTCCTCAAAGATCCGGCCGGGATGATATATCGTGGGATGGCAACCTATCTGGTCGAAGCAAACCCTCCGATGAACTCGTCTCGAAGGTCTTGGAGCTCGACTCGATGCTTCAGAACCACTCCGCTCAGAACCTATCGAGGCATCACTTCGGTCCTCCCCTCTGTTCCTACTACCGCTCGTGCCACTGTCACCACTGGCTTCGATGCGACCAGCGGCTTCCTCGCGCGTTTGCCTGTGGGAATCAGCGACTAAAAGACGCTGAGATAAACTCATATTTTATGTATCCCGCAGAGCGTCTAGATGTATCAAATCGAACTTATCCAGCGGACTACCACTCGCCGGACTCGGAAAGGTAGCAACGACCTTCCCCTTCTCCTTGCGTGACAAGCGACTCTTCGAAGACATGATTCACGGTCTGGGGACGACTTAACCGACGAACCAAATGGACAAGCTAACTCGCCAAATGACGTATCTAGAGAGAGAAAATAAAAATAGAGAGAAGGGAGAGAAAGCGGAATACCTGAGCCTGCAGAGAAGAATGACGAAAGCGAAAGGGAAGGACCTATTTATAGCAAAGACGAAGGCACACTTCCCAAACGCAATCATTAGGTCTAGAAGGGCCTAAATGGACCTCAAGGGCTGCCTACATATCCAGAAACGTACTCGCAACGGTTCGATTTCTCGCTTAAACCGGTTTCCGGTTGAACAGTCAATCCAAAATCAATCTCTGATTTTGACCTAAACCGGTTCTCGCCCAAACCGATCTCCGGCTAAATAGCGAAACCGGTTCAACCATTTCACGGTTCGCGAGTAACCTGCCGCCTTACTAAAGCTTGCCTCCCATCACGAAGACAACAAGAATGGGGTAGGCGGGACATGATGAACTTTACTCGAGCGACTAAATGCGTCGAACAATGGCCAGAGAGACAAGAGGAAGACCGACTAACAGCGAAGTGCCCCTCACGCTAGAAGCTGTTATCCGAACGAACCTGACCCACAAATTCACTGAGACCCCTACGCTGCTCACAAGTGAACTGGGGGGGGGACTTATTGTAGGAGATGGATTACATCCCTCCACAAGGCCCGTCGAATAACAAGGTCTAGCCCAATAAGCTGTAAACTTACTCTGCTCAGCGAGTAAGGTTGTCAGCTCGGTCCTAGAGTGCTTTTAGCCGACGACCGAGCCGACCAAAATCACCCAGCTCGGAGGAACTCCACCAAGGCCCGTATACTCGGCCTTCTGAGGTTAAGGCCCAAAAGGAGACCGGATTTAGGGCACACAAGGACGGAAAGCCTATAAAGGGAGAGGAGGTAACAACAAAAGAGAGATCGACACTTTAACACACACACTGAGCGGCTAGATCTAGGGTTTTAGTCTCTCTTTACTCCTAATCGTTTTGTACCTTTTCCGGTTTGCTCTTTGAGCTCCGGCTTGTTTCCTTGATCTCCTGTCACTCTTGTACCCCTTTTGATCAGATCTAATAAAACGTCTTTAGTCATCCCATTTTCGAGTTCTTTCAACCTAGTCAACTGAATCCCGTACAAACAAGAAAGATAGCAAGTAAGCGAAAACACACTAAACTTTGTATAAATCTCCAATACATTGTGGTTATTATAAAAGTAATGGAAAAATTTATCTTTATTCATAACATAGAGGTTCCTTATATAGGAGATTACACCGTCATAGATAAATGAAAAGATTACAAATCATAATCTCTTGGTTATGAGCCATCCACAATCTGGTTCATAACACTCCCCCTTGGATGCCATAACCATTTAGAGCTTGCAATGTGCTTTAATGTTGCCTCATTAAAACCTTAGCAGGAAAACCCAATTGGGACAAAACCAAGGTGAAAGAAAAAGAGTACATCACACATTACTCCCCCTGATTTGGACATTACTGAAGGTCCCTTGGACCTCTCCAATTTTCTGCAATCCGTGGGTGATGAAGATCTTGGGCAGAATATGCTTCGTCCTCGAACATGATAGTTGGTTCTTCTTTACCATTGGCCATGCCACAATCTGATCGAACATATTGAGTCATCGACCTCAAATACACACACACGAAATCTTGGATGATGTTGCTGTGGTATGTGTGTACCACCATGTGTAAAACATAACATGTCTGAAAACAAATCAACAAAACCAAATAACCCCTCTTTGGGTTGGTTAGTATAAAATAAACCAAAATCAAAGGCTTCTTCATCGTCCTTCTTATGGACTAATCAGATCAGTGTCTAAAACAAGACTTCTGCATTGTCCATCTCAGGACTAAATAGACTTCTTTATCGTCCACCTTTGGACTGAATGGATCAGTGTCCAAAACAATTGATCTCACGCCCATGTACTAGATAATGGGTGAGACTGGTCCATATTAAATCTCTTGAGTACCCTTTTCTGAGTATGCTATTTGATGCACAAGGATTTCATTATTAATGTACTCAAGCTGTATTCCCAAACAAAACTTTGTTTTCCAAGATCTTTCATCTCAAACTCTTTCTTGAGATATTCAACTGTTTGGGAAATTGTATCCAGAGGTTCCTAGGATATTCAGATCATATACTTTGATGATTATCAATATTGTTCTCGAGAACTTGCTGTACTTTCAGCTCAATACCCGCTAGTACTTTCATTATCCAGTGGACCATATAAATATGCAGTCACTACATCAACTTGCTGCAAGTCTAATTTTCTCTCTTTTTATAGCCAGACTTATGAGAAATCTAAAAGTAGTTACATCCACCACATGGGAGTATGTCTCCTCATAATCTATTACTAGTCTTTGTGAGAATCCTTGTGCAACATCAGCTTTATATCTCACGATTTCTATTCCTCACAAGACCCATTTATATCCACTAGTTTTAACATCATATGGCGTCTTAATCATATGGCCAAATACGTCTTTCTTCCTTAAACTATTTAACCCCACGTTTCCATTCAATCCAATCTGTTCTACGAGTGCACACTCTTATATTGACGTGGTTTTATGATCCTCGCTTATATTCATAAATTCAAGTGCTACCTTGTATGCAAATAAATCATCTTATGTCGACATTCCTTATTGGTTCCATTATGTTCTAGACATGATATAATCGATTGAGATTCATTATTATCAGGACCTTTAATACTTTGCAGCTTGGCGTCCCAAGCTACATTGTTTGGTACCTGTACCTTAGAGCCGGCTGGCCTTATCTCCATGTCTGGGATGGTTTCCTTAGTAACCTCGGATTTGGATTTTGATTATCATTCTCTGCACCTTTCTTTTTTTCGGAGGATTCTTATCTTTTGGAACCTATTTGGTCTACCACGTTTCATACGTTGTCTAGACTCTGTAGCAACTTGACTGTGTCTCTTTTTGGACATCAAATTCGTTGGTGTTTTACAAGCTGGTTTATATAAGACTTAGTCATTCTTTTTCGGGTCAGCAAATGTGTCTGGCATTTGATTAGCTAGCTTTGTAAATGTATAATCTTTGGACGTCTATTTCACATTCTTTAGTCCGAGGATCTTGCCAAGACATTGATGGTTGATTCCATTCTATTTCTTTTACCATTTTTTTTACCAATTTTATTATTTTTTTTCTCCTCGTTGTCTTAAAATAATCAGTGTACCTGGCCTCAAATATAATCAGCCATAATTGGCTCAAAATAATTTATTATTGTGGGAGAATCATATCTAACATATATCCCCATCTTCCTTTTGAGGTCCCATCTTAGTTCTCTATGGTGGAGCAATTAGTACATAGACAACACATTCAAATGTCTTATGATGGGGTATGTCTGGCTCTTGACCAGTTAATAATTGTGATAGGGGATATCTATGCTCCCTAAATGGCCTGATGCGTATTAACTTAGGTGCATGTAAATTTCGTGTCGTCCAAGCTGTGAATGGGAGTTTTGACCTCATAAGTTATGGTCTATCAATCAGCTATTTGCGTTTTAAAAGATTTCGGCCAAGTTGTTCTTGGTATGGACATGTATCACAGAATTGTCTACACTTACCCCCCTGGACATACCATAATTATATAAACGCTTGGGACATGTATTCACCAGTTTATTATTTACTTAGTCTCTTTGACTGGTGATGGCCTATCAATGAGTTTCCCTTGTGTACATGCTACACACGTGAGATTCTTTGGGATAACTCTTCTTATCTTTTAATGTTTGCCTTTTGAATATTAATTTTCGCATCATGTTTGGACCAGGATGGCCAATCCGGTCGTGCCATAAAGTGTATATTTTCGAAGGATTTTAGCCTCTATCATACTGATCTATGCATAGTCTAGGTCAGTAGAGAATGCAAGTATAGTCTTTAGGACTTATTATGGCCTTGGGCGATTTTATACATATATCTGAAGGAACTCTTTGTTTCCTTCGCCCATTGTTTCTATATAGAAACCATTCATTCTTATATCTTTAAAACTCAATAGGCTGCTCTTGCTCTTAGAGCTGGTTGAATATAAGGCATCACTGATTTCTAGATGCATACCCTTAGGCAATAATATATTAGCCTAGCCATAGTCTTCTTTCAGACTGGCGATACCTGCTTTAGTACTTATATTGGCGTTTTTCAGTGTACTCATATAGAAAAATCATTCATTCATTTAATCAAAGCAGACAATGTAATAGAAATAAATTCAAGGAGATAAAAATCAGAGAAAGCATACAAGCAAAGCAATCACACAAGTTTGATGTCGAAATCAGATTATCAACTTGATTCTTTTAGGCAATCATAAGTCTCATATTCCATAAGATCATCTTGATCATGTTCGAAATTATTTTCACCATCTTTATAGACCAAGTGGGTTTCAGGATTCTTCCCTTTCCGACTCTCTTTGATAGAGGTCACAAAAATGTTTGGGATTTCTTCATATCTTAGCCCAATGGTTCCCCATTCCACATCTATGGCACACTGATTCGGTCTAGCTTTGTGGTTTAAAGGATATACCACGGCCACTGCCTTGACCATGGCTCAAATTGGGTTGATACTCACGGCCTCTGCCATAGTGATTCCCACGGCCAAATGTGTTATAGTGGCCATGGCCACGTCCTTTCCACCCTCCACGGCTATGACCGCATGGTCTATCATTCTGGACGTGGTTACCTTTTTTTTCTTCTGCGGCCTTATTGGTATCAGGTAATGGGGTTAATCAAGGAGGTCTCAATTCACTGTTTCTCATCAGTAATCCATTATTTGCCCAGCTAGCAATAGACTCATCCACGGACTTATAGTCCTGGATTCTGGGATTCCTCCAATCAAATAGGGCCTTTGGTAATAACACCGTTCTTTGGTGATCATATCTCAATTTTTAACTTTGTCCAAAGGTCTAGAGGATTCTCTATAGTCAGATACTGATCTCTGAGACTCTTAATAAGATGTTGACTAATAATTAATATTTCCCTATATCAATCTTTCTCATTGGCATTATTGCCGTCTATGATACATTCACCAAGTCTTTTTGACTTTAGGATAATCTTTGTATCCAATGTCCACCGTAAATAATTATCTCCATAGAGATTCAGGGCAACAAAATCCAGGTTGATTTTTGACATCTCAAATCATATATCACTCAATATTTAGGTATAATTTTCATGCGGCCTTACTCTTAAAAATAATCAATTCGGATTTCAATCTTGTGAGGACAATGAGGCTATCAATCTTAAAGGCATTTAATCAATCAGTCAATTTCTAGCAAGTCTCAGCAATACTATTTCTATGTGCTCATAATATTATGGTTTATCAAGACTAGCAAAAACGGATTCAATTAATCATGCAATTAGGGTTTAACAATCAATAGATTTTAGCAAGACTAGTAAAAAGATTTATTAATCACTCAATCAGTTTCAAAGCTGATTTTAGCAATACTAGAATGTAGATTTCAAGTTTGAATTTAAATGAATCAGTTTCAAAGCTGATTTTAGAAATACTAGAATATAGATTTCAAGCATGAATTTCAATGAATTAGTTTCAAGGCTGATTGGTATTTAGCATAAACCATGTGTAAATAATTTATCTAGTATCCGAATTTATCAAACCTCAAAAACATATAATCAGATCAATCAATTTAATCGAACTTAGCATACAATCTTAAACCTCAAGACATTAGATTTTATCATGAATCTATCAACCTAGAATACGGATTCTCAATTCTCAAAGACATCCAAATCAGATCAATATAACCTATCATACGGATTATTTAGGGTTTCTATTTAAAACAAATCATATTACAAAACTATCAATCCTAACGGATGATATTAAACCTCAAGAATCATGCAATCAGATCATTCGGATTTTAAACAAGTAAACCTCAATCAATCTATCAACCTATCGGATTATATAAGCAAAGCAAGCTAGCAACCTATCGGATTCAATCAATGTTTTAACAGGTTGGTCGGTTTAAACAATTTTAAATCAGATGAACAATTAACCAAGCAGGATGAGAAAATAAATCTATCAATTTAACGGTCAAACAATTCTAGCAACATAGCATCAGATTCAATCAGATTTAAAACCTCAATGATCAAAACCGAATACAGTTTTGATTTCAAAATATTCGATTAGGGTTTTAATATGTGATTTGATAATTATAGTATAATTAATTCTGATACTTATATTATTTAGGGTTTATAGATATAGGGTTAGGGTTTATCGGATTTTTGATGTTAAGAGTTTTCAAGCTCCTAAGACAAATGTTGTAGTATAGTGATTGTCGAACCAGTTCTGAGGGATATCAAAGCACCGAGAATGCAAGTACTCACTTAATCTAAGTGCAACCAATGATTTAGATGAGTTTTAAGCTATGACTAAAACTAAAAAGCAATAACTGAATGATACTTTCTTGACTAAGGGAAAAGAGAACTCATGGGCATAGAGATTAGACCTTGGGTGATCAAGTTTTGAACTAAGGATGACAAATGATCAATCAAACTATCGACCTTAAGCCTAGACACAATTCTAAGCAAGCTCTATGTCTAGATGAATGCTCATTTGCTAACATATCTCAAACATCAAATGTCTTTGGTTGAATAATATGAAAGCAATCATTACTAACAAGTCTATTAGCTATTTTAGCACCTTTAACAACAAATGTCTTTGGCAAAGTATACTAAAAGCCTAGGAGAGTTGTCTCAGGCATTTCATCAAACACCTTTTGGGTGGGAAATGCCTATTGATCAACTTTTGAGTGGCCAACTCAGAAGATGCATTATGAATACTCTACTAGCAAGGAACAAGAATGATCTACACTAAAACATCCTAGAACTAACCTAATCACCCTTGATCTCCCTAACCCATGAATTCAAAAGGTGATTACTCACTAATCTCCATGATTCCTCTTAAACCCATATTAGATTTCAGATTAATCATGTAGAGAAATAGATAAGAAATCAACAATAACACAAGAACATAACAATCAAAATCCAAGAGATGAACTTCTCAAGAGAGTTTTTGTGTATTTCTCAATAGATCAAAAGATAATCTGCCTGGTGGCTACCAAAGATGTTTAAAACATAATTTTAGAAATGTAAAACGTGCATAATGAAATGACCAAAAGGGCCTTAAGTAAAATAGAAATCGACCCAACAATAGACGCGGAGCGACCTCGGCATGACGCTCCGGCCTTCGGGAGCGACCTCAGTGGGTCGCTCTGAGAGGTCGCTCCGGGCTTCGCTTCGTGTCGTCTCGCCATAGAGACGCGAGCGACCTCGGGTGTCGCTTTGGGAGGTCGCTCTGAGAGGGGTGTGAGATGCGAGTGACCTCGGTGCGTCGCTCTGGGCAAGTCGCTCTGGGCTTCCAACGGGATGAATATGGCGAGCGACTTCACGGGGTCGCTCCAGCTACGTCGCTCTGAGAGGTGCTTTGGAGCGACCTCATGACGTCGCTGCGGAACCTCGCTCCCATCCTCTGCTCGTCCAGTGATCACCTATTTCACCTCCTTTGAGCTCCAAATGCATCCAAATGTCCCCAAGAACTCCATGTGGCACTCCAACACCTGATAAAGACTCATGTATGCAAAATGAAACCTAAACATGGCTAAATCCTAGTCTATATGATCAAAATGCACATGGACGAATGGATAAGATAATGGAAGTATGCAAGATATCAACTCCCCCAAACTTGTTCTTTTACTTGTCCACAAGTGACCTTTCTAGAACTCATAGGGAGAGAGGTTTGAAGGTGAGAGCTCATAGCCAAAAGAAACACACAAAGCACTCAAATCAACATCTAAATTCAGCATTAGTACACCCTCTCTTATTATACTCTAGCTTCTCTAGGCCTATTCAACTCTTTTCATCCCTACACTCATCATCATGCATTCACACATGCAAATCAGCCAACTCCCAAATGTCAAACCCAACTCACATCTCTCACCAAAAGATCCTAAGAACTTTAACTCCTTCTCTTTGAAATCTACAAGAGATTTTCCACAACCTCAAAACATTACTTAGCTCCTAACAACTTTGCTAGCCCCCTTTTTCTTTCTTTTTCTTTTCTTTTTATATTTTATTTCTTTTTTTTTTTTTTTTTTAGATGGGGGCCAAGACTTTTCATAACTTGAGCTAGAGGTTTTTCTACTTATCCCAATAAGACAATTCACTTAAACACAAAGAGTCATTTCTTTTCCTTTTTCATTGCTCCCAAATCATAATCACAACTCTCACCCCCCACCTATAGCTAGACAATAGAGTGCCCAATCTAGCAAGAATGAAGATAAAGCATTGTCGTTCCCGATACTCTCAACATTATGCACATGTAAGACTTTCCGAAGAAGGCCTCACTCATCAAACAATGAAAGCTTAAAAGAAGGGAAAGGTTTTGGGAGTGGTCTACCACTAGAGTTTGTCAAAATAAGATTGGATAAAGGATGTGACAACTCAAGTGTGTATAGCTATGACTCAGTACACAAGGGACCATGAGCAAGAAGCATTAAGTTCGTTCAGTTCAAATAAGGTTGTAGTTGGCTTCAAAGACTGAGTTTCAGCAATCAACAAGTTTCAGGAAGAGTCTTCAAGGCTCGAAGCATACAAGTGTTTTTGAGAGGTGCATAAGCTATTCAGGTGCAAAGTAATGTTCTTTACAAGGCATTTCAAATCATTGCTCCCAATGCAAGTAAATGCAACCTATATGCTCTAGACTCTCCTAGAAATGCCAATGATGCAAACTAAATGAATTTTTTTTTTAATGCAAATATATATGTATAATGCAATGCATGAGACTCAAAATCATCAAAGCAAACGTGATCAAATACTTGGTACCTCCCCCAAACTTAAATGACACAGTCTCTGTGTTGTCAAGGAGAGAGAGATACCCAAAAAGAGAAAACTAATATGCAAAAACGAAATGGTATATACAAGGGAAAGTAGTGGGTTACCTTCTATGGAGAATGAGTAGAGGGAGATGCTCCCTCCTCGTCGTCCTCAGGTGGTAACTCTTCAAGGTGCTCATCAGTAAGAGTGCCCATCTCTTCAATGTAGAAGGCTTGCCCGAACACAGTTGGTTTCTTCATTTTCTCCTTGATGTCAAAGTGGAGAACATGCCCTTTACCCAAATGGAGATCAATCGTGCCCTCTTTCACCTTAACAATTGCTCCTGCTGTAGCTAAGAATGGCCTTCCAAGAATCAATGGGTCCTGAGCCTCCTCACCCATCTCAAGCACCACAAAATCTGTAGGTATCTCATACCTTTCAATCTTCACAGGTAGGTCCTCTAAGATGCCCACAGGGTACTTCACTGAACGATCAGCTAACACCAGAGAGAGTTTACACTTCTTGTACTGAGTGAATCCAAACTTCTTTGCAACAGACAAAGGCATCACGCTGACACTAGCTCCCAAATCGCAGAGACATTTCTCAAATACCATAGGTCCAAGAGCACAAGGTAGTGTAAAGCATCCTGGATCCTCTAACTTCTCTGGAACATCAAGCCTTTGGATGATGGCACTGCACTCATGGGTAAGAATCATCATGCTTTCCATTTCCTTCTTCTTTGCAGCTACAACATCTTTCAGGAACTTGTTGTATTGAGGAATCAACATGAAAGCATCGATGATGGGCATTGCAACCTGAGCTTCACTCATTTGCTTCTCAAACAAAGCCTTGTACTTCTCTAGCAGCTGCCTCTTGAATCTACCAGGGAATGGTAGTTTGGGTTCATAGGGAGGAGGAACAAAAGAATTTCACTTGCTGGAGCAATAACTTCACCATCTTTCACTGTTTTCTTCTCTTCCCCCACCTTTCCTTTACCTTTGGCTTCCACAATCTTCTCCAAGATTTCATCATTGATTTTCTCATCAACAATCACCACTTCATCATCTAAGTTGATGGCCACCTCCTCACCTAGTTTCTCAGCATCCCTGGTGAGGGTTGTAGGAGGTAACTGCTTACCACTCCTAAGGGTGATAGCTTTGGCCTCCTTGGGGTTTTGGTCAGATTTTCCAGGTAGAGATCCTTGCTGGCGAGTCTGGTGAGTGTTCATGGAAGCAAACTGATTCTCTAAATTTTGACTGTAGAAGCAAGATGTGAGAACTTGTTGTTGAGCTCATTGTAGCTCCCATCAATCTTGGAATGAAGGTTCTTCAACTCATAACCAACATGCTTCTCACTTCTAGTCTGAGACTCCAAGATTTGTTTCAGCAGGGTGTCAGTGCTGCTCTCTTGAGGAGCAGAGGAACCAGATGAGGGGTTTTGCTGAGGTTGATAGCTGCCTTGCTGGTTGTTTCGAGGCGGATAACCACTCTGTTGGTTGTTGGGATAGGATTTCTGTTGGTAGTTGTTGTACTGAAAGTTGGGCTCTTTTTTGTACCAGCTACCATTGTTGTTGATGAAACACAGCTCTTCCTGACCTTCCAAACCCTCAACCTCATGGACAACAGGTGGTGTCTCTTGGCTTGGGTTACCAACAAAGTGCAGCTGCTCTTGTGTGGCTTTATCAGCAAGGAGGATGTCTATCTTATCCTGTAGAGCTTTCAACTCCTTCCTCGTCTGCTTATCATCTGTTCGACTGCTTCTGTCGTGGTCTCCACTGTAGACTGCATCACTCTTTACCATGTTGTCAACCAGCTCCTCTGCATCTTCCTCAGTTCTCCCCAAGAAGAACCCATTGCTAGCTGTATCCAGTCTGGCCCTGTACTTAGGAAGAGCACCACGGTAGAATGTGCTCAGCAAGCTCTCCTTAGAGAAACCATGGTGTGGGCATTGAGCTTGGTAGCCCTTGAATCTCTCCCAGGCTTCACTGAAGCCTTCCAAGTTCTTCTGTTGAAAGCTGGAAATCTCATTTCTCAGCTTAGCAGTTCTTGAAGTAGAGAAGAACTTCTCCAAGAATGCTCTCTTGCAATCATCCCAAGTGGTGATAGAGTCGCTGGGTAGAGACTTCTCCCACTGACGTGCCTTATCCCCCAAAGAGAAAGGGAATAGCTTGAGCTTTAAGGCATCTTCGGACACACCATTGGTTTTTGACAACCCACAGTAGCTGTCGAACTTGTCCAAGTGATCAAATGGGTCCTCTAGAGCCAAGCCATGATACTTGTTGTTCTCGATCACGTTGAGGAGTCCTGACTTGACCTCAAAGTTGTTGGCTGCCACAGCCGGTGCTCGGATTCCCAGTCTATGACCATGAATGTTGGGCCGGTCATAAGTACCAATGGGTCGAGCTGCCCGCGGTTGGTGTTCTGCCCCTTGCGGTTGATCTTCCATATCAATATCGAATCTCTGCAAGTGGGCTTGTTGTTCTTCTTCTCTTCTAGCTCTAGCACACTCCCTCTCAAATGCTCTGATGTCTGCTACTATTGGAACTAGGTTTGATGGACCCCTGCTCCTCAAGTTCATACACCTGAAAGTGAAAGGTAGGTGAAGAAGAAGAATCAGTAATAAAACAAAATTAAAATGACTTAGTCTCAAGCAAGTGACCAAATCTCAATGTTTAAATCTGCTCAGAATTTGGCAACGGCGCCAATTTGATGTTAAGAGTTTTCAAGCTCCTAAGACAAATGTTGTAGTATAGTGATTGTCGAACCAGTTCTGAGGGATATCAAAGCACCGAGAATGCAAGTACTCACTTAATCTAAGTGCAACCAATGATTTAGATGAGTTTTAAGCTATGACTAAAACTAAAAAGCAATAACAGAATGATACTTTCTTGACTAAGGGAAAAGAGAACTCATGGGCATAGGGATTAGACCTTGGGTGATCAAGTTTCGAACTAAGGATGACAAATGATCAATCAAACTATCGACCTTAAGCCTAGACACAATTCTAAGCAAGCTCTATGTCTAGATGAATGCTCATTTGCTAACATATCTCAAACATCAAATGTCTTTGGTTGAATAATATGAAAGCAATCATTACTAACAAGTCTATTAGCTATTTTAGCACCTTTAACAACAAATGTCTTTGGCAAAGTATACTAAAAGCCTAGGAGAGTTGTCTCAGGCATTTCATCAAACACCTTTTGGGTGGGAAATGCCTATTGATCAACTTTTGAGTGGCCAACTCAGAAGATGCATTATGAATACTCTACTAGCAAGGAACAAGAATGATCTACACTAAAACATCCTAGAACTAACCTAATCACCCTTGATCTCCCTAACCCATGAATTCAAAAGGTGATTACTCACTAATCTCCATGATTCCTCTTAAACCCATATTGGATTTCAGATTAATCATGTAGAGAAATAGATAAGAAATCAACAATAACACAAGCACATAACAATCAAAATCCAAGAGATGAACTTCTCAAGAGAGTTTTTGTGTATTTCTCAATAGATCAAAAGATAATCTGCCTGGTGGCTACCAAAGATGTTTAAAACATAGGTTTTAGAAATGTAAAACGTGCATAATGAAATGACCAAAAGGGCCTTAAGTAAAATAGAAATCGACCGAACAATAGACGCGGAGCGACCTCGGCATGTCGCTCCGACAAGTCGCTCCGGCCTTCGGGAGCGACCTCAGTGGGTCGCTCTGAGAGGTCGCTCCGGGCTTCGCTTCGTGTCATCTCGCCATAGAGACGCGAGCGACCTCGGGGTGTCGCTTTGGGAGGTCGCTCCGAGAGGGGTGTGAGATGCGAGCGACCTCGGTGCGTCGCTCTGGGCAAGTCGCTCTGGGCTTCCAACGGGATGAATATGGCGAGCGACTTCACAGGGTCGCTCCAGCTAGGTCGCTCTGAGAGGTGCTTTGGAGCGACCTCATGACGTCGCTGTGGAACCTCGCTCCCATCCTCTGCTCGTCCAATGATCACCTATTTCACCTCCTTTGAGCTCCAAATGCATCCAAATGTCCCCAAGAACTCCATGTGGCACTCCAACACCTGATAAAGACTCATGTATGCAAAATGTAACCTAAACATGGCTAAATCCTAGTCTACATGATCAAAATGCACATGGACGAATGGATAAGATAATGGAAATATGCACGATATCAATTTTAACTTGTAAAAACCGATTTGGGGTTTTAATCATGTAGGAACATGATTTAGGGTTTGGGGTATCGAACTTTTAGAGCTTCGATTTACTCAGTTAGGATTTTTGATCTATTACCCTATGGTTTTGATTCATAAAGATTAGGGTTTCATTCTTTATCAATCAATCCATCTTCGATTATGGGTTCTTAGGTTTTGAATTACCTTTTAACCTTAGATGATTGCTGAATCGGACCACCAAAGGAGTTGAGCCGCGAGCTGGACACGAACGGGACGCGAGCTGGAATGGATCGAGTCGCTTCTATCGGGTCGCAGACGTCCTTTGTTGCTTGATCGGGAACGGCTTGATCGTCGGACGCGAGCTGTCTGATGCTGTCGCAAACGAGGAAGAGGTCGCGTGCTAGAGCTGCTCTCGGGTCGCGAACGTCTGAGTTAGGATCAGGAACGCCTTGGTCTGAAGCTGATCGGGGACGCGAGCTGGAACAGATGCGGGAACAAGAGATGCGATTGGGGTTTAGGGTTCGTCGGATCGCCGGCTAGTGTTAGGGTTTTAGGGTTTTTGATTTGGGTATTAGCTTAGGGATTTAGAGTTTTGTGCTGATAATGTGTTATAAAAGTAATGGAAAAGTCTATCTTTATTCATAACATAGAGGTTCCTTATATAGGAGATTACACCGTCATAGATAAATGGAAAGATTACAAATCATAATCTCTTGGTTATGAGCCATCCACAATCTTGTTCATAACAGTGGTCTATTTGTTTTCTAGGACAAATAAGCTCTGATATCATACCTTTTGTATAAAGTTTTTTAAACTAATCATCTACTAAGTTAATTTCAGTTAAGTTATTTCATAGAAAAGGAAAAAAAATTTAGCAATGCGTAACCCAATGGGATAAATTTGACTATCTTAAAAGTTCACAAACACAAATGTTATAAGAACTTCTCTTCTTATTAAATTTAGAAACTCTCTCAAAACTAAATCTCTCAATGTGCCTCTCTTGATGTTACATTTCTCCATGAGAACTCTTTATATAGGACGAAGCTACGTATTTTCTTAATAATAATATGGAAACATTCCTAAGCTCGATATGTTTTCCTTTTTCCTTAACTCATCAAACTTCACTTTAATGAGTTAACTTTCTCCTCAAGTTAATTGGAATTATCCAACATTCCCCCCTTAATTCCAACTTGAATCTTAGGTATGTTGATCTTCTGAACTCCGATGAACTTGTGCATTTCGAACATGATCCTTGCCAATGGTTTAGTGAGTATGTATGCCTTCTGCTCCACTCCAAGTACGTTCTTCACTTCGATCAAGTCGAACTCCACACATTCTCGAATGAAATGGTACTTCGAGAGTATGTGTTTGCTTCTACCGTGAAACACTGGGTTCTTGGTGAGGGCTATCGCTGACTTGTTGTCAATCTTCAACACGACCTTCTTGTCTTCTTTGTTCATGATCTTGACCATCAACTCCTTTAACCATATTTCTTGTTTTGCAGCTTATGTAGCTGCCATGAACTCCGCCTCACATGAAGAAAGTGCTACGGTGGGTTGCTTACACGATGTCCATGTGATCGGCGATGTTCCAAGGTAGAACATAAACCCTGTCGTGCTTCTTCCATAATCAACGTCTATGTTATGACTGATGCCATTGTAACCTGTAATATCCGTTGTTCCATCCCGTTTGAAGAAGAGACCATACTCAGTGGTGCCCTTTATATATCGCAACAGATGCTTCACCGCTTGTCCATGGCTCTCTCTTGCACTTTGCATATATCTACTCAATACACTGACCGAGAATGCCAAGTTCGTTCGAGTATGAAGAAGATACCTTAAGCATCCTATGGTGCTTCGATACGATGTTGCATCAATCTCAGGCTCCTCCTCTGCATTTGATATTTTCAAACTCATGTGCATCGGAACGTGAGTATAGTTACATGACTCCATCTTCTTCTTGACAAGTATACCTTGTGTGTATCCTCCTTGCTTGATTCGAATGCCATCAGCTCCTTGCGTTACTTCTATACCAAGATAGTATGTAAGCTTCCCGAGGTTTGACATCTCAAATCTTCTTGACATATCATCTTTGAATTGCTTGATAACATTGAGCAAAGTCCCTGTTACAAACAAGTCATCGACGTATATAGCTATGATCAGAAGCTCCCCCTTCTCTTTCTTTTTATATACCGCAGGTTTCTTGGTGCACTTCGTGAACTCCATCTCCTTGAGAACACGGTCGAGTTTGATGTTCCAAGCTCTTAGAGCAACTGGTGCAAACACTTCATTGAAGCCTATGCCTTGTTGTTGCATGTAGCCTTTTGCAACTAGCCTTGCTTTGTATTTGATCACCGTTCCATTTGCATTCCTCTTGATCTTATAGATCCACTTCAAACCTATCGGTTTCACACCTGCCGACTTCTTGACGAGATTCCAGGTCATGTTTTTGATGTTAGATTTGATCTTTGCCTTCATTGCATCGATCCAAGCTTGTATTTCTGCAGCTTCGATGTAACTTTCTGGTTCACCATCTATGGTGAGCAAGAGTCTACCACCTTCAACTTTGGCGAGTAGAATGTAATCATCGAACCGCTTTGATATTCTGATGTTACGGCCATATCTCGATGTTACATGCTGGTCTTGGTTTGCATCGTTGTTCTCTGCTACTTGCTCTTGTTCACTTGTGTCTACAGGTTATTCTTCTTCATTATTGTTTTGCTCTTTGTGGTGTTGGTGATCTTGATGCTCATCACCATCTCCTTCTTCTGTAACATCGATATGAGGAAGCTTGAATGATCCTGGTTCTTCGTCCACGTTTGTTGATAGTGTAGACCAATCCCAACTTTTCTTCTCATCAAAGATTACATCTCTACTAACAACTACCTTCTTCGTGACATGATCATAGAGCCTATAAGCTTTTGAACCAGGCTCTGTCCCGAGATTGATCACCATCCTTGATCGATCATCGAGCTTTCTAAGATGTTGAGCATTGATTTTTGCGAAAGCTACACACCCAAAGACCCTTAGATGCTCAATGTCGGTTTCTCAACATATAAGCCTTCGTATGGAGTTTTGTTTTCCAAATCCTTTGTATCAATTCGGTTTATGAGATACGTTTAATGATGTACTGCTTCTCCCCATATCTGATTAGGTATTTTCATAGCTTTCATCAAACTTCTAGTCATCTCCACTAGTGTTCTATTACTCATGACCACACCGTTTTGTTGCGGTGTATACGGTGCAGTGAGATGTCTAGTTACACTGTTTTCTTCACAAAAACGAATGAACTCAGAAGATGTGAACTTTCCTCCTCTATCGGTGCGAAAAGTCTTGAGTTTTAGCTTCATTTGATTCTCCACGTACTCCTTGAACTTTTTGAACCGATCAAACGCTTCACTCTTCTCTCTTAGCAGCATCTTTCACATATATCTTGAGTAATCATCAATTAAGACAAATACATATCTATTGTTTGTTGGTGTTGATGGTGATATCGTACCGCACAAGTCACCATGTACCAACTCCAATGCGTGTGATGCTCGATACTTTTCTTTAGGCAGGAAAGGCTTCCGAGTTTGCTTCCCAACTAAGCAGGCGCTGCAAACATCTTTCTCGTGTATCACCTGAGGCATCCCTACTACGATCTCCTTGTCTAGCATATTCTTCATGACTCCAAAGTTCACATGTCCTAGCCGCGAATGCCACGTCCATGTAACATCAGTTTCTTGTATTTGAAGACACTTCTGATATTCAACCTCTATTGGTGTCTTGTACAATCGGTTTGGTTTCCTTGCGACTTGTACTAATAGCATTCCACGGGGATCTTTCAGCATCAGTAAGTCTCCTTTCATATTAACCTCACAACCCATCTCGGTTGCTTGTCCAAGACTTATGATATTGTGTTTAAGACTTGGGATGTAGTAAATATCTTTGAGTGCTCTTCTCTCCCATGTTTTTCCGATGAACGTGATCGGACCTTTTCCAACAATCTCGACGTTTGATCCATCACCGAATTTGACTTTGCCTTTGATGCTCTCGTCTAGGTTTGAGAAGAACTCTCTCTTGCCTATCATATGGTTACTTGCACCATTGTCAAGGTACCATATACTCGTATTTCCATCGCATTCATCAAACCTCTTAGGAAACATTCTCTCTTCGTTGAGGAATACTACTTCATGCATATATAATGCATCTGCTTCTTGTGTTTCCGTTAGGTTAGCTTCTTCTCTTGGTCGTGTAGGACAATGTGACACGAAGTTCCCCATCTTGTCGCATCTCCAACATTTAACTTTAGAGTAGTCCTTCTTGGTCTTGTCCGAAGCTTCTCCTCCATTCTTATGACCATCATAACCATTAGACCTCCCTCGTCCTCTTCCTCTTCTACCATAATCTCTACATCTGCCTCTTCCCCGCGAGTTGTTATGGCTTCCACGACCTTGCGTATCATTCTTTACAAACATTAGCTTCGATTGATCTTCATCTTGGGTTTCTTCTTTTATGCGTTCTTCGAAAGCCTTCAATCTCCCAACAATATCTTTGAACCCCGTTGAATTTAGATCCAACACTTGTTCTAACGAAGCTACGATGTGAATGAAATTTGTTCTTGAAAGTCCCTTCAGAAACTTCTTTACCATCTTCGATGCTTCCATTATCTCTCCTAACACGGTAGCTCTCGATGCTAAGCCTGAAAGTTTTCATGCGTAGTCATCCACCGTGTCTGTGTCTGCCATCTTCAGTTTATCGAACTCAGACATCAAAGTCTGTAACCTCGCTTCTCTCACGCGATCAGCACCTAGGTTACGGGATTTGATAGCTTCCCAAATTTTCTTCGATGTATCATGTTCTCCTATCTGAAGTATTAGCGTTTTTGGGACTGATTGAAAGATTAGAGCAATCGCCATATTGTTCTTCTTTGCATCATCACTCTCTGGATCAATCGTATCCCAAACTTCGTATAAACGAAGCATCACTTTCATTCGCATCGACCATACGGTGTAGTTGGTCGATGATAGCATCGGACATCGTATGTCCTTCTTCATCTCAAGACATTTATCACGTTCTTGAGAATTTTTATCGTCTCCCATGTTTTGACCGAGTTACAACTCCTCTTGTAGACGATCTTCGAAACATGGAGCTCTGATACCAATTAAAGTTGCACAAACACAAAGGTTATAAGAACTTCTCTTCTTATTAGATTTAGAAACTCTCTCAAAACTAAATCTCTCAATGTGTTTCTCTTGATGTTACATCTCTCCATGAAAACTCTTTATATAGGACGAAGCTACATTTTTTCCTAATAATAATATGGAAACATTCCTAAGCTCGATATGTTTTCCTTTTTCCTTATCCCATCAAACTTCACTTTAATGAGTTAAATTTCTGCTCAATTTAATTGGAATTATCCAACATATCTATGCTGATTTATGGGGTTTTATCAGGTTTCATTTAAAAGACAACTAAATATTTAAACAATTTTAGGTTTTAAGTTAAAGTCTCAATATTATCTTCTTTATTTATTAGACCATCCACAATAGTGACAAATATTCAACACCCTCTTTTTATATATGTATATATTTATTTTTAACACTCAACATCATCTTCTTTCTCTTACATTTAACTATTCAACAATTGCTTTATTTTTAACATCTACAATAGTTTTGTTTAATAAAATTCAACGTTTACCCCCACTATTTTTAATTTAAATTTTTAATTCATATATATGTATATTTTACAATATAATAACTACATATTAATAAATATTTTATTGTAATTAACTTACATTACTAAAATGACATAATTTTCAATAAATATTGTTTTATTTTTAATTAATAATTGGTAATATTTAGATAGTTACAAAGAAAATTAGAAGAATTTTAGGTGTTGAAAGGATTATTATTGGAATCCGCTTAACAAAATAAGAAAATTTTAAAACACCAAAATAATTTATCATAGTGAAAATAACGTTTTAGTATCTAAATGAAATGAAACTATATATATCATAAAAATTATAATTTTTTTTATTTTTTTGAAAAATTCCCTATATATTAAAAGAGAAGCATTACAATATTTTAGTCTATTAAACATATATTATATATTTATCATTCAACTAACAATAAATTAATTAACAATCTACAATTAATATTTTCATTATATCCTTAAATAAAAGCTACGAAGTTACCAAAAGTGAATAAAATATATATTTGATAATTAATAATTTTAATAATACAGATTTTATAACAATTTACCTATCGTAAATTATTTTGTTTAATGTTATATTATTAAAATAAATTAAAAAATAATACTAACCATATAATAAAATTATAGATAATTTCATATATGCTATATTTTGAATTTAAGAACGACTATAAATTTGGAAAATTGTTAAAACTCTCGCAGTAAATATTTTACGATCAATGGTTTAAAATTTTTGAAATTAAGAAATTCATATTTATTCAAAATTTCCATTTAATTTTCAAGAAAGATTATAAATTATTAAAAATATTAAAAGTTCACATTAATTTTTTTGTTATTAATGATTTAAAATTTTTTGTTAAAAAATACTAATATCTTATATACCAAAGCACAAGTCACGTTGCCAATCAAATTCTGACACATGGAATTGATATTTAAATTATTAAAAATCTCAAAAAAAACCTTTTTTCAAATTCTTAAAAACGTTCAGATTATCACCCCCACATTCTAAGTAATTGTCACGATTTCAAACTATTTGGTTAACTGAATGACTGTATAATTAATTCTCCAACACACAATAGTGTTGATTCAGATTTCTCTCATTTAAAACCACTGTCTTTTTCCAATATAACTCAATTTTCCACAAATTTCTGTGTGTTTTAATAAACCCTATATTCTTTAGTGGTCTCTGTGTAATCAGTAGTTCTATAAAAAATAGCACTCCAACGACACTCCAACGGTGGAATTTTTATTTCGAAGTCAAAGTTGATTTATCATGGTAAAGTTTTGTCATCTCCCATATGTTTTAATCATTTACGGTTGGCATCTTCTATTTCTATACAATATATATATATATATATTTTGTTGATTGAAACAACTTCTTGAAAATGATTCAAATTTAACATAACCGTTAAAGTTACTGAGTAGCAGTTGGTTATGTGGCAGCTATAGTGGAGCTGTGGAGACTGCCAGAATAGTACAAGAGATGATGGCATCGCTTTACATCCGCGATTTGGACACGAAAAACTGTTTAAAACGTTTAGCCAAGTGGATAAGGTGGTTTTATATCTTGGTTATAGCTACGTTATCTCATCTGCTCCTCAATATAGTAAATATCTTAAAGTTTTCTAGATGGGTTCATATTGCATTGTGATAACAGTTTCTCGGTTTAATCCGATTGAAATTTAGATATTGTATTCATTCCTTAATTGAATTGGGATTCAAGTTAAATTGTGTCTGTTTAACGAATTTTACATTCGTTGATGCTTTCTATCATGCCTTTGATATCTCTCTTGGAGAATAGGGATCGTAAAATGGTATGCTAAGCTAGATTTGAAATAGTTTCGTGGGTTTTCTAATCATGTTATTGCATATTTGAATTAGGTGGTTGTGGAAGAATGTATCACTGCTGTTGGAGGAACTATGCTAAAGGCTAATTAAGACTTGCATCGAAAGTGATTGGCATTTAAAGAGACTAGCAAATGATAAAGAAAAGGTTCGTTTATAGAATGTGGTGATATTATTTTGTTACCCGATTTGTAGAATTCTCTTGGAAACAAAAATATTAGAGCAAGTATAGCACTGAAAATAAGAAATGTAAAAAAAAAATATGACGAAAGAAAACAAAATATACATAGGAAAAAATAGACTACAAAAGATTTGTCACGTCAATTAATTTAAGGTTGATATTTTAGTTATATTTATATATTCTATATTATATATTATACTCAATTTATATAAACAAAAGATTCTCGTGCTAAGCACGGGAGACAATACTAGTGAACATAAAATCATGAGATAATTAGCTTCTATGTCTATAATGGAGTCCTTAATTAGAGATCTACACATGAGTTGACTGAAATATTTCTATGACGATTTTAATCTTAGAACTCTACATGTAAGTGTCAGTTGATTCTGATAAGTGGTCCCACTCTTAGCTGTCTGTCATCATTTTTTTTACTTTTTTGTCATTTTCTCTTCTACTTTTCTTTCGTATTTCCTTTCCTTACGAAATACATCTCTATGTTGCATTTATCAAAGTTTCTTCTTCTTCTCTCTCTTTCATCAGTTTGGATCTTTTTTGTTTTTCAGTCACAATGAACACAAATCAATTGACGCCCGAAACAGAGCAAGATTTCGGTGGCTGACTGCGTTTCCATGACTCTGATCCAACGGTGGTGGTTTAAAGTGGCTGATTTTGTTCCAAAGGCGGAACCTATTAAAAATTATTCAACGGTGTATGATCCGACGGCGGAGCTGATTAAAACCTCTCAGAAACTTCTATATGTATTTTTTTAGCAGTGATAAAACAGCTTCGATTTTCTAATTTATTGGCACTGCAAACGTAATTGTCTGTTCCGATACTTTATATTCGTCAATTCACATCTGATTCTAAATAATTTTGATTTGGTCTTCATGTTATTCGTGTACTGCTATAAAACAGATAACATTTATGTAAACCATATATATAAAATTAAATATATATTTGTATACGATAATGTTATTGTTAACATGGTAACTTGTTTTAAAACATGCTAATTTTTTTTATTTGGATCGTTAACTTTAAAATTAGTTAGTTGACTTTATATGTTAACCGTTAAATATTGTGTTAGATTGGCAATTAATGCTAAATTATAAAGTGTATTAATGAGTTATTGATTTGTTTAACGTGTTAATAAAATATAACTCATAAAATATAACTCGATAACAAAATTTGTAACATGTTGAAAAGTAATATTTAATGTAAGCAAATTGTGTATCATGTTACAAAATTTGTTAACTCGCTAACATATTTTGTAACATGTTTGGTGGTCAAATCATCGATGAATTATGATGTAGTTCATCATAAACTCAAAAAAAGTATTTATCATGTTTTTCATTTTTCATAAGCATACTACCATCGATTTAATCTTTCATGAAGAAGATGAGATGAAGATGTGATTTTTCATATAACTGATTTAAATTTAAAATGAATGTGACGATTCATTTATTATTTAGTGAAAATAAATTTAAAATTTAAATGAAAAAAAATTGTTCAAAACTAAAAAGAGAGTATTCAAAAAAAGATAAGAGGCGAAAGAATCATGAGGAAAGAGACGAGAGATGGTGTAGTAAGAAAGAGGTGGGATCGGAGAAAAGAGAATGTCACGAGAGAGGGAATACCCATAGGTTGAAGAGAAAGAGAGTGAGGAGCATTTCCGTCCTCTCGACACATAAATGGTACGACACAAGTGCTTTATTTCCAATCATGGGTTGTTTCCAAATTTGGGCCTCCATTTGGGGTAATATACTAAATCTCTCTAAAATGAGAAGTTTCATTTCATAGATAGTCATATTAATAGAGAATATAATCGTTTAAATATATTTACCACAAAATGTTTGTAAATAGAGAAAAGTGATTTATTTAATTTATGTATTTATGTCAATTTAATTATACATGTAACAGTTTTTCAATTATTCAATATATATTTATTAATTTGTTTCATAATATGTAAAAAATCTTGGGAAATTACCATAAATATCGCATTCATAGTACCACTTTCTATGTCTACACTAATCACTTTTACTCTCACATTTAATTAAGGGTAGAAGACACTTATACCCCTAGGGTTAACTAATCTAGACTTAGGGTTTAGAATTGAGGGGTAGGGTAGAATTTTTGGAATATGAAATTTAGGATTCTTATAAATATATAAATAAATACTTAAAAAATATAAAAAAATAGTTTTAAAAATAGTTTCAAACATAATTTTCGATTTTCAAAAAAAAAATTTAAAAAAATTAAAAAAAAAGCAATTCAAAAAAAAAATTTATAAAAAAGTTCGAATTTGAAAAAGTATAATTCAAAAACAAAAAAAAATGATTTTTTATTTTTTATTTATTTATTTTTTTTTATTTTTTTTATATTTAAATGATGATTTATTATATATATAGAGAACAAATGTATAAGAGTCTTTTGCCACCTAATAAAGAAGGTATTTTTGAAAATGTCCCTTCAGTTGTGGTAAAGATGAAAAGTGGTACCATGAAAGTGGTAAACATGAAATTTCCCTAAAAATCTTAAACAAATAATAATAGTTAAAATAATGTGTATAAAAATATTCATTCCGCGCAAAGCGCAGATCTTAAACTACTGTTTTATTATAAAATAAACTAGATTTTGACCCGCGGGTTTATTTTTTCATTTATTGATCGAAAACTGATTTACAAACTACCATTATATTTGTTTCGAATCGTAATAATTGAGTTTTTAGATTTTTATGATTTGTTTTTTTCTCTTCAAAATATGACATTTGTTCGAAATATGTTAGTTATTCTATAATAATGTTTGAGTTTAGGAATTGTTTTCATATCCGACCTAGATTTTTGGTTGAAACGGTAGACACGGTACATGTACATAATCCGATTCAGATTTAATGAAAAAATTGTTAATTAAAAATATGTTAAAACCCAGTAAAAATTCAAAACTTGCTATTAACCGCTATCTGATACCATTGATATGATAAAACACACAAAATATCTGCTTATATTTTTTAAAAAATTGATTAAATTACTCATGTATTTTTTAATATTACATAAATTTTTTATTCTTTAGACTTTGATGAAATTTTTATTATATTATCAAATCAAAAATGATAATATAATTTTTATTGATATGAAAATATTAGGTTTTTTTTTATTAATAACCTATTATAAGTTTGTATTTTTTATTTAGATTTGAAAATTGATTTTAAGATAAATTTTAAAATAATTCTTAAAAGACTCATAATTGCCATATCAATATTATGTACAAAATGACACAACAAATATATTTATTTAATTTGTGTGTATATACTCATTTTGGATCGTTAAATAATATTATACACGGAAAAATGAGATTCAAATATGTATATAATATATGGTGTAGGATATAGGGTTTTGGTTTGTATTGAAAATCTGCATAATATTCGAATAATATATTTTGAATATTGATACATAGATTTAAGAAAATAATATTTTCTTGTGTTTGTTAATTTATATATGGTTCATAATATGTGTATGTATTATATTTATACTTAGAATATTTATATTAAATTTAAAGTTAACATATCTTCTTCTTTTTTTTTGACGTCGAACGGCCATTCTATAACTCAAACTTGAGGTGGTCTGGGTAACCAGACCGGAATAGAACAACCAATGAAAAGTAACTCCCTACGAAAGGTCCTGGCAGTCTTAGCTTAAAAATCCGAAAACTGATTGCGCACTCGTGGCACATGGGTGATTTTGAAGTCCGGGAAACAAATCTGCAGCGTCTCTATCTTCTCCAATTATGTCGCGAAGCTTGGCCACTTCTGGGGTTCCTTTACCATTGCAATCAGCTCCTTGCAGTCTGTTCCAAAGCTCTGGCATGGCGAGTGTTGAAGCATATTCTCCATCGCCCAGCGTAGTGCTTCCACCTCCGAATGCAATGCTGATTCACATCGAGTGAAATTCCGTGTTCCCATATGTTGTATGTTCTCCCCACTATCCATCCAGACCCATCCACATCCACTAAAGCGATCAGAAGCTGTCAAAGATCCATCCAGTATGCAAATATTATCCAAGCTTAAGACTTGGTTTTCTTCACTATTGCTGGCATGTACTACTGGTGGTATCATCTCATTTGCACTAAACCTGGCTTGACGTTCACTTTCTGCGTATCGAACTAGTTCCAAAGGGTCTCTGTCTATTCTCCTAAAAAGTTTATCATTGCGAGCCTTCCACATATACCATATTATACAGGGATAAGGATCTCTGTTTTGGTCTGGTTCTATGATATTATTTTTCCTCCATAATAGATAGTCCATGTTTGTGTAGACGCTTGACACCACAAATGAACCTGGGCTTGTAGGAGTTGCCGATAAGGACCATACTTGCAAGGCTGGAGGGCATTCGAATATAGCATGAGTTACAGATTCCTCTGTTTCCCCACACCTTGGACAATAATTATCGCACCTTATATTCCTCGTTATTACCACCTGACCCGTTATCAATTGCCAAATAAGATGGCACATCTTCCTTGGTGCTTTCAACTTTTAAGCAAAGGCTTGAAGTTTAGTTATACTTGGTTCCAGTATTTCCTTTTCCTCTTATGGCTTCAACAGATTTTGAGCAACCCAGTATCCAGATTTAACTGTGTATTGACCATTCCTCGTGTAGTTCCAGCAGAAAGTATCACGGCGATGAGTAGAGCTTATGTCCATACTGCGAATGAGTGGTATGTCATCAGGATGGACATAGTCCTCTAATGTTCCTACGTCCCATTCCTTCAATTCTTGATTAATGAGGTCACTAACTCTCATATTCGAGTGCATCACAGGTGCTACAGGTGTAGCTGGTCTAGCAGGTGTCGTTGGAATCCACGGATCCTCCCACACCTTGACTTCATAGCTAGAATGAATCTTGTCTAATCCCCAGAAGTAGAAGCTTCTTTGCGGCGAAGATGCTTGTCCACACATATGATGGACTACTTGCAGAGACCGCTCTTAATGGTGAGGTCATCCTATAATATCTGCCCTTCAAGACTCGGGCAACAAGTGAATCAGGGTACTGGACCAATCTCCATAATTGCTTTGCTAGTAATGCTAAATTGAACTCATGAATTAAACAGAAGCCAATTCCACCCTCATCTTTTGGTAGGCAAACCTTCTCCCATTTTGCCCAGTGTATTCTTCTTTTTGGTGGATTCGAACTCCACCAAAATTGTGCAACGGCACTAGCGAGGTTTTCACAAATCTCCAATGGGAAGAAACTTCGACATAACGTATGTCGAAAGAGCGAATAAAATGGATTTGATCATTACCTCCTTCTCCCCTTTTGAGAGTCATCTACCAGTCCACCCATTCACTATATGCATCAGGTTATCCTTTAGAAATGCAAAGAGTTTGCATTTTGATCCACTAATATCCTCTGGGATTCCCAAGTACTTCCCCATCTCACCATCATTTTGTATTCCAAGTACATCTTTAATCTCTTGCCTAGTAGCTACATTAATCTTCTTACCAAAGAGTAAGGAAGATTTGTCGAAGTTAATACATTGGCCAGATGCTTTACCATATGTCCTGACTACTTTCATTACTTCTTCATATTCACGGAGCTCCGCCTTACAGAAGAAAAGACTATCATCAGCAAAGAGAAGGTGAGATACCAAAAGACATGCGCGTGTGATGCGCATCCCCGTTATCTTTCCTTGGTTCTCTGCATGATTGAGAAGACTAACGAGCGCTTCCATGCACAGATTAAAAATGTCATTAATGAATTTTATTATTCTCTTATTTTTGGCAAAAATACAATTTTCATTAAGGGCATATGATCCTCTTTTAATGATATCAATGAATTCAAATTATTGGATGCAAGATAAAAAAAACAAAAAATCTAGACTATCACTAAAATGCTGCCACATGGAAAAATCGGGCTCATCAAACAAATTTCAACCATTTGAAAGTTTTCGACTTATATTAATTCACATGTTTTTCTCATAAATTCAACATTTTCATTGTGCTGTCTTCAACTGTTTAAACGAATAATTCAAATACCCTTAATGCACATGGTCTTACAAAACATCTTTTAAGACATAAACAGAAAAGTAAGAAGAGTTTATTTTTTTTGGGATTTATATTAATTTTTAACAAGTTCTTCTCGCAACTCTTAGTACAAAGTTGATAAATTGAAAGATTTGGATGATTTGAAAAAAAACCATCTTCTTTTAGATCCACATACAATAATGAGCCAAAAGTAACTTTGACCATTATCAATTCACCATTTTCCCATATTAAGAAAACGTTCCTTTAAGTTTTTTTATTTTTTTTTGAAATTACATAATGCACTTATCGTTTTTGTAACATATAAGTAAAAGATAATGAGAAATATATTTCTTCTGTGTTTTCATAAAATTACAAAAAAAGGAGAAATATCAATTTTGCTTTTATAGAAATCTAGATGTTTTCCTGCACCTTGTGCAACAATAAAAAATTATATTTAAATTATACTTTAAAATAAAATTTTATTAGTATTTTAGAATTTATTATTTCTTACTAATATTTAATATAAATTTTGAATTAATTTAACATAATTAATTCAAAATTTTAAATTATATTTAAAAATTGATATGAATATATTTAAAATCATAAGTCTTAGATAGATTTTTAATCTTTTTTTTATTAAAAATATATTAAACTAACTTGTATAAGAATGATTTTTGATATAAAATTATATAATTATCAAAAAGTAAAAGTAAAGAGTATTTCTAAAAATTATAGGTGTATAAAAGAAACTAATGATATTACGATTAATTTTTTTTTTTTGCTTTTTAAATAGTTGTAAAACAATTTAAAAATATTTTTTAATAATAAAAACAGTATAATCATAAATAATTTTTAAATTTTTTTAAAAATTTGTAAAATTTTATAATATTTTATTATTATATTATTTAATATCATATTTGAATAGATTTATTTTAGTGAAGATGTATAATTTACTACAATATTGTAAAAAGTTTACCAAAAATATAAATCAACATTTAATGTAATATATTATTTAATGTTATATTTGATTATATTTACTTTAATTAGAATGAATAATTTACTACCATATTCTAAAACGTTTACCAAATCTATAAATCACTATTAAATGTAATATATTATTTAATGTTATATTTGATTAGATTTATTTTAGTGAAAATGAATAATTTATTACCATATTCTAAAATATTTACCAAAAATATAAATCAGCATTAAATGTAATATATTATTTAATATTATATTTGAAAAGATTTACTTTAATGAGATGAATAAATTACTACCTTATTTTAAAATTTAATATTTACTTTAATGGGATGAATAAATTACTATCTTATTTTAAAATTTTTTACCAAAAATATAAGTCAACATTAAAAGAAAAGTGATTGTAGAGATTACTTATGTGAAATCAATTTGCAAACAATACAGAGGGGATATGGTCATATGGTTTTCCTATTTAATCATGAGTGTACACGACTTTCGAGCAATCATCTAATATTATTGTATTTGAAATAATAAAATATTCTGAAAGGAAAAGTACACATCGAAATGATGAATCGCCTTTTGTGTTTTCAGCTTGTCGTTACATTGTGCTTTGGGTTGAGTTGCGCCAAGTTCTACGAGAAAGACTCCGTACATTTTAATAACTCTCTTAATCCAAACAACATTCTCAAAGTTCATTGTATATCGGACCAAGATGACTTTGGCGACCACTTTTTAAGCCCGGGACAAACTTATGATTTTAGCTTTTATGAAAGTATTACGAAAACAAAGGTCGATTGTGACTTATGGCAGGGACCTGATTTCAGGTTTCATGCAAAGTTCAGGGCATATAAAGGTGGTGGATTCATCGTTCATTATGGCAAGAAAAACTTTTGGGATGCTAGAGAAAATGGGATTTACTTCACACATGGTAAAGAGTTACCCAAGTTGGAGTATAAGTGGTCAATTCAGTATTTAATTACTCCAATGAACTGACATCTAGATCCTCTTTGTTTAAGCTGAAAACAAATATCTTATATCCTATGAATAAAAAGTTGCAACAACATTTATCATGTGTCTGACTATTGGTGGATTTAGGAGTTTTTCTGTTTGTTAAGAACAAACACAATTTTTCATTATTTATTCTTCACAGAACATAGTTAAAAAATCTGGAATACATTTCAAGTTTTTAGATACCGGGAAAGTAGTTTTAAGACTCGGATAAAGGATCCCCTAAAACCAAGTAGATTTTGGTCTCCATGCATCTCTCTTGGGTAGGGCGAATTTCGTTTCAAAAGAAAAAAGACTTGGGATCATCTCATCTTCGCAACAAGACTTCAACGAATTTTTAGATTGTATCGTCCTTACATCTCCTAACCATACATAATCAAAATAAAATTGTAAATTTACAAATTACAATCCTCTAGAAAAGACCCGTAATGTTCAAGAAAATCAGAAAATGGAGTACAAGTTAACAAGCAATAAGTTCGAACAATGCTTTCCGGGTTACAAATAACCAAACCAAGAAACCGAGTTCCTTAATAGTAGAAACCGGATCGGTTCATGAACAGTTCGCCAACATATCATTATCCTCTGAAGATACTTCATCTCTTTTCTATCGACAAAATCCAAAGACTCCATCACAACTTTCTTTACGAGATTGTAGAATAATTAGGGGAGCAAGCAAGTTTTGCAGGCAATCTAGAAGGAAGAAGCAATCAAGATCCCTCAAAATCTCCGTCGTCTTGTTTCTCCAGATTCTCCCTCTTATCCAGGTACTCTTCCCCTGGAAAATAGTCGCACACACTTCCTTAGAACTTAGAACAACGAGTACCTGAGTTTCCTTTTGACCGCAAAAGAGAATTGGAATATCATCTTTTTCCACTTGTAAAGATTGTCTTTTTTTTTCCAGGTAAGAAGTTGAATTGAGTGGATTAGATTCAATATGAGACCCGCACTCGCCTTCTAATGTCACTGTTTCGGATTTTCATCAATCAGGACGACGTCGACGATATGGTAAATAGACTCCTCCCTCTCTCTTCTTCACCTTTTGTTGTGTTGCTTACGAGTATGTTCAGTGATCCAACTTGACTTGATTGTAAAGGCTACTTCGAAGAAAGTGATCACGCGTGAAGAGTGGGAGAAGAAGCTAAACGCTGTCAAGCTTAGGAAAGAAGACATGAACACTCTCGTCATGAACTTTCTTGTCACCGAGGGTTATGTAGACGCTGCTGACAAGTTCCAAAGGGAGTCTGGCACCAAACATATCCTTTCTTTTATTTACTTTACTTTTTATTCTTTGTGGTGCATTGGATGTTTCTTTTTCCTTATGGAGAAACAGCAGAGATAGATCTTGCGACCATCACTGATCGAATGGCTGTTAAAAAGGCTGTTCAAAATGGCAATGTCGAGGATGCTATTGAAAAAGTTAATGACTTGAATCCTGAGGTATACAACAACAATCAATGCCTTCTCTCTTCTTGTGTGATCAGTGAAATATCAAGAATCGAAGTCTGATTCGTCTTCGAACCTGTGCTTGCGGATACTCGACACAAATCCCGAGCTGTTCTTTCATCTTCAGCAGCAAAGGTTGATTGAACTAATTTGACAAGGGAAGACTGAAGAAGCCTTGGAGTTTGCTCAGGAGGAACTTGCTCCACGTGGCGAAGAAAACGTAATATCTCTCTTTATATTGCTCATTTGATTCTCGTTGAAGAATGTGAAGCATTTATATATATTTCTTGCAACACCTCTTTTCGTTGATGCTGAAAGCCTGAAACAATGCTATTTTGTTGATTCTTTCTGCAGCAAGCGTTTCTGCAAGAATTGGAAAAAACTGTAGCGCTGCTTGTTTTTGAAGATGCCTCCAACTGTCCTGTTAAAGATCTTCTTGACATCTCCCAACGTCTTAAGACAACAAGTGAAGTGAATGCAGCAATTCTCACAAGCCAGAGTCATGAAAAAGGTAACTCTCCATGTTCTGTTTTGGTAGCCACAAATTGCCTTTTTATCTCGATCATCCGATCTATAAGTAAAAAGTTTTATATGGCAAGCTTTATCTTCTCCATATAAATGGTTGATTGTTGATGTTTGATGTTTGTGAATAGTATTGCTCTAAAAGTAAATAGTATTGCTCAACTCGCATAATTAACATTCAAATTATTTCTAGTAAATGATTGATGTTTGTGAACAAACAGATCCGAAACTTCCAAGCTTGTTGAAGATGCTGATTTGGGCTCAGAACCAGCTGGATGAGAAACCAGTGTATCCGCACATCAATGATTTGTCTACTGGCCAGCTCGAAGACCCGCCAGAATAATAATTCAATACTTCGTTCAGCAAGTGGAAAAAAGCTGCTAAAGGACACAATCAATGATGCCCTTCTCTCCCGTTTCAATCTCAATAAGTCAAGATTCATTATGTTTTAGCGAATGCTCTCTGCTTTCCATTTTTCTTCTTGTTGGCCCTGGAATTGTTTAGGATATGTATGTAGAAGGTGTGCCCATTTGATTTGTTGCATGGTCAGCTCGACGTTGATTTATTGATCCATATACATGTGAAGATTCATTGCATGGTGTGCCCATTTGATTTGAATGAAGTTATTTGACCTTTCCTTGTTTTGATCTATATGGGGTTGTTTGGAGGAACAAGAGAGATTGGCTTTTCCTCTTCACATGTATATGGATCAATAAATCAACTTGGAATAAGGTTGGTATTGTTCTTCTGGTACTGACAGATAGCTTTGAATCTTATGGAATGAAGAGAAAGTTCACATTTGTTGTGTTCACTACAAGAAAACAGGGGGATTCTGATGGCCGAAATCGTCGGTAATTCGTCGGAATCGGTCTATTCCGACGAATTTCCGACGAACCCGTCCGTCGGTATCGTTTCGTCGGAAAAAAAAAATTCGTCGGAATTTCGTCAGAAATTCCGACGACTTTCTGACGAATACCAAGAAACGTGATTCTGACGAACTTCCGACGATATTACGATGCGGCTACACGAGACCAGAGTTCATCGGAAAACTACAATTCCGACGAACGTGGTTCCTCGGTTTATTCCGACGAACTGTAGGCGTCGGAATTTACCGACGGACATCGGTCGTCGGAATATACCGACGAACCACGTTCGTCGGTATATTCCGACGGAAATGAGTTTGTCGGTAAATTCCGACGGATATATGTCCGTCGGTATATTCCGACGACCGTTGTCCGTCGGTATATACCCTTTTTTTTTTACAAATTAATTTTGCATTTTTATATATTTTTTGATATTAATAAATTTAAAAAATTGGAAATTTAAAACTAATAATATTATAAAATTTAAATTCATAAAAACCGAAATAGGAAAAAAACATTCATACAAACCGAAATAGAAAAAAAAAACATTCCGAAAGTTTTATAAAGCCGAAATAAACTAAGAAGAACTCGAAGACATCAAACGATCTAGCTTCTGCATAATCTCGGTGTTGAACTTCTTCTGGGATGCCAACTCAGCAAGGATAGTGGCATTCTCCGAACGGATAGTGGCATTCTCCGAAAGGATAGTGGTGTTCTGCTCCTCCAATGCCCCAATCCGTTCATCTTTGTCATGTAGCTCCTCGAGAATCATGGGATCGGCATACGGAGCTTGCGAAGAAGATGCCGGATACGAAGAAGCACGACGGGCCAACCCAACTAAACGGCCTCCTTTCCTTTTAGGAACCGCCTACAAAAATATTTAAAGTAAGTAAATATGGACAAGTAAGTAATCGACATTATAAAAAAAATATATTAATAAAAAAAATTACCTTTTCAACCATCTCATTTATTTGCAATAGAGACAGGTTGGTTGAAGCTCCCGTGGAGTCGCCGTCATCAGAGAGAGGCTGAGATTGAGAAACTATCTCAGCTTCCACCAAATCAACTACACCTCTGATCACGGGGTCCTGAATTTGACCCGTCGTCTTGTTAGTGTGAGCCACCTTAATGAGTTGGAGACGATCAACGGGATTACCGTCATTTGCTTCGATCTAAAAAAACCGCCATTATTAGCCAAAAAATATATAAAATATTTATTTAAAAAATATAAAGATAAATAATAATAAAAAACTTACAAGTTCATCCTCCTTAGTAGACATGGAGCAAGCGCCGAGGTTGTGCACATACATACCTTTCCCGCCACGATCGCTCTTCCGGTTCCTGGAGTTCCTAGAAGACGTCTCTGCAGTGTCTTCCCTCTCCCAATGAGCTATCAACTGCTCCCACACCCCCCCGTTGATGAACCGTGGCTTCTTGTTCTTCTGCCAAACTGTCTTCCACGCGTTTATCTGCTTTGTGTAAGAGTCCATGGCCTTTTCGTTGAATTTCTTACGGACTGTTTCCGTAAGATCGGAGTGCCAGTTGAACTCTTGCTACAAAACAAACACAATTTAATAAGTAAATATATGTAAAAAAATGTAAAAACTTAAAAAAAATGAAGGGTTACTATACCGCAAACTGACGAAACCACAACTCTCGTTCGTCGGAAGGGATCACACTCCACTTTGGATATCCAAAACGGAGCATGGAGTACATCATCTGGTTGATGCTCCGGCTAATGCCATTTTTCGACTTGGTGAACCTTTAAAAAAAAATACAAGTTAGCAAGTTAATTAAAGCAAAAAATATAACGGTACAAAAAAAAAAAATACTAACCAAGTGCTATGGCCTCGTCGTGGGTTGAGTTGGAGAAACGGGAGATGCTCTCGACCTGGTTGTTGAACCAATAGATGAACCGGCATGACCCCCGGATCCTGTTGAGCAGCAGCGTGAGGGGCAGCGTGAGGGGCAGAGGGAGCTGGAGCGGGAATATATGCGGGAACCGAGTCATGAGACGATACCGATGCACGGGAACCGCTCACCGAACTACGTCGAAGACGGGCTGCGGGGCGGGCTTCATCCTCGGCCCTAAAAAAAAAAATTAACCCATCAAACATATTTTCATTTATATATTTACAAAAGGTTTTATAAACGTTTTAAAAAAAACTATTAAACCTTTTATATATATATATATATATATGTATACAAAATTATAAAAAATTTATAAATATAGAAAAATGTTGTTAAAAATTTATAAATGAAGAAAAATGTTGTTAAATATTTATATTTTAAAAAAAAAATGTTGTTAAATATTTATTAGTGGAAACTTAAAAAAAATATAAAAAATTTAAAATTTTAAAATTTTTACTATACATGATTTACATATATATATGTATACAAAATTATAAAAAATTTATAAATATAGAAAAATGTTGTTAAAATTTATAAATGAAGAAAAATGGTGTTAAATATTTATATTTTTTCAAAAAAACGTTTTTAAAAATCAAAAAACGTTTTTAAAAATCAAAAAATGTTTTTAAAAATCAAAAAACGTTTTAAAAATCAAAAAACGTTTTTAAAAATCAAAAAAAGTTTTTAAAAATCAAAAAACGTTTTTAAAAATAAAAAAAACGTTTTAAAAAATCAAAAAACGTTTTTAAAAATCAAAAAATGTTCCAAAAAAAACTAAAACAACAATCCTAACTTATATATCCTAAACTATCCATTCAATCCTAAAATGTTCAATCAAACAACCTAAAATCCGAGATCAACTTCCAAAACCCTAAACAATTGAAAAAAAAAGGTTTGGGATGATTCTTACATGATTTGGGGTTTGGGGAAGAGATAGGAGGGTGAGGAGAGGATTCGCCGGTGAAGAGAGGCCGGAATCGCCGGAGAGTCGCCGAAATCGCCGAAATCGCCGGAGAGTTTTGAGAGAGAGAGAGGCCGCGGAGATAACGAAGAAGAAAGGAGAAGGATTTTTATTTCCGCGGATTCCGACGGACACGGGTTCGTCGGTATTCCGTCGGTATATTTAAAATATACCAAATGCCGATTCGCGAAAATTTTCAAGCGGTTTGGTTCTCCCGGGCTAATTGAAATTCCGACGGAACGTGTCCGTCAGTATTTTCCGACGGACACATTCCGTCGGTATTTCCGACGGAATTCCGACGACTTAGTGTTTAGGGTGTTCTTTTCAAGTTTCTAAATGCAAAATCCAAACCTTTGATAATATATATAGTATTTGCATAAAGATTTAACAATAAAAATGTTTTATAACACGATTTTACACAACAATATTTTTTGTAGTGTAAGCTTATATAAATATGATTGTATAAGTACATAATGTTAAGATGAGATGTTATGAAAACAATGATATGCATACATAAATATTTTAATGAGTTGTTATATTTGAACGGTTGCGATCTAATACTATACTAAACACTTATTATGTGTTATTTTCATAGTTTTGGCATCTAAATTTATAGATTTTTATGATTGAAACTTTATAGAAAAACATGTCGTCGGTAATTCGTCGGAAAATACCGACGACCTTTCCAATTTTCAATGAAACCCGTTGTCGTCGCTATGTCGTCGGTATATTGCGAGGGATTTCCGACGGACCATTAAAAAAAAAAAAAAAAAAAAAACTAATCAGAATCTTCTGAATCTTCATCAAACTCCCCAACCTCGGCTTCCGGCTCTGAATGTACGACAGCATCATGTCCAAACACAGTCAAATTCTCAACGAGTTGAACATTTTCCAAATCTTCAACTGCCTGGGCGTTGCTGGTAGACTCTGGTTGCAATGGTTCATCATCATCAGAAGTTCCATCCACTCGTCCTCTTGGGTTGATTTGCGTTACAGTAACCCATGGATCGTCTCTGTACGTCACCCGAGGGTAACTGATGTAGCACACCTATACATATCAATTATACAAAGTATTAGTTCAATATATAACATTAATTAATTATATTGGTAAAAAATTATGAATATATTGACATACCTGATCAGCTTGCGAACCAAGAATGAAGGGATCATAATATTGAAGTTTCCGCCGCGAATGAACTGATGTAACACCAAACGCATCAATCTTCACTCCTCTATCTGGGGTGGTGTCATACCAATCACAATAGAATACTACACAACGCAATCCAACCATTCCAGGAAATTGGATTTCCAATATTTCTTTTATGTTGCCGTAGTAGACATCGTCACCAGAAGAAGATGAAACACCAGCATCATATGTTGTCTTAGAATGACCTTTCCTTGTGAATGCATATCCTCGCGTACAAAATTTAGGATATGATTTGACCACATAGTTTGGTCCCTGCACAAATTCGCGTACCCAATCATCGAACACAAGACCTCTGGCCAAACCATCATTCACCTATAAAAAAAAACATATATGATTGCAAAATTAATTAGTTTATATATATTAAATTTAAACTAATCATTTGCATAGGGTAATAGGATATATGACTCACATAACTACGAAGCCACGCAGCAAATCCGTTATCTCTAAGTTGTCGAAGCTCATCTTCTGTTGCATGCCTGTGAGTCATACGCAACTCCGCCATATATACACTATATACAAAAATATTATCAATATGAAATAAATTTATTGAATATTAATCTAACAATAAATGAATAAATATTTTTACCTCTCATATTGTAGAACATCTTCACAGTTGGTGAGCAAATATGTTTGCAAATGAGCGTTCTCAGTGTCCGTAAGTCTCCGCTTCGTGAATTTTCCACTAAGTCGTCCTATTTCCTTGAACATGCTTGGGACAGTAACATGATATGTTGCTCTCTCCCCTCTATCATCATGCCGAGCAGGTCTTCGGTGTTTTGTTTGCACTTCTGGTGGAAAATAATTTTCAGCAAAGATTGCAGTTTCTTCATTGATCACCTGTGCCACTATAGATCCTTCCACCCTGCTTTGATTTTTGACCATCTTCTTCAGATGATGCATATAACGCTCAAAAATATACATCCATCTGTACTGCACAGGACCACCAAGTTCCAATTCTCTTGCGAGATGAATAGCAAGATGTTCCATTACATCAAAGAATGATGGAGGAAATATCTTCTCAAGGTTGCACATGCTGACTGGTGCGTTTGTCTTCAAATTATTAATACCCTCTTCAGTCAATACTCTGCTGCATAAGTCACGGAAAAAAACACTAATCCCTGCAATTGCTTCATGAACATTACGTGGCAATAATGCTGAAAAGGCAAACGGAAGGAGGCGCTGCATAATTACATGACAATCATGACTCTTCAAGCCAGTAAACTTTCCTTCGCTTCTATCAACGCAGTTCCCCAAATTTGATGCATATCCGTCAGGAAATTTCACTTTCTCTGTAATCCAATCAAAGAACTCTTCTTTTCTAGCACCATCTAGCCGATAAATGGGAAAAGGGGCCGTACCGTTCTCATCAACGTGAAGTTCAGAACGATCACAAATATCGACTAAATCCAACCTTGACTTCAAATTATCCTTCGTTTTACCTTGGATGTTAAGGACTGTGTTCATCAGATTATCGAAGAAGTTCTTCTCAATATGCATGACATCTAAATTATGCCGCAATAGATGACTCTCCCAATATGGTAGATCCCAGAAAATACTCTTTTTGTGCCAGTTATGTAGCTCTCCAACCGCATTGACTCGAATGTTTTCATGTCCACCTACATCTGGCGTCCTTTCTGCATCAAAATACCTAAACTGCTTCAACAAATCTTTCCCACTAACTTCCTCAGGTGGACCATCAAACACCTGCTTGTTCTTCGTAAACGAAGTCTTACTCCTGCGGTATGGATGATCAGGTGGTAGAAATCGTCTGTGACAGTCAAACCAACACGTTTTCCTTCCGTTCTTTAGTTGGAAAGCATCTGTGTCATCTTGACAATATGGACATGATAGCTTCCCATGTGTTGTCCATCCAGATAACATACCATATGCTGGAAAGTCACTTATTGTCCACATAAGTACTGCCCGCATCTGAAAGTTTTCTTTGCGCGAAACATCGTATGTCTCAAAACCATGCGCCCATAGTTGTTGCAACTCATATATTAGTGGTTGAAGAAACACATCTAGTGATCTTTTAGGATGATCTGGCCCGGGGACTAGAATTGAGAGAAACAAAAACTCTCGTCGCATGCACAAGCTCGGCCGTAAGTTGTACGGTGTCACAATAACTGGCCATAGAGAATACTGCCTTCCATGCTTTCCAAATGGGCTGAAACCATCAGTAGATAATCCAAGATAAACATTTCTTCTCTCTTCCGCAAATTCTGGATATGTTGACTGGAAATGTTTCCAAGCCTTTGCATCTGAAGGATGTCTAATCTCACCATTTGTGGAATGCTCTGCATGCCATCTCATTGCTTTTGCTGTGCGCTCACACTGATACAACCTCTTCAATCTTTCCGTCAAAGGCAAATACCACATTCTTTTGAATGGGATCGGAACTCTTCCCCTCGTCTCCTGATAACGAGGTTTCCCACAAAATTTGCATACATTCCGTGTCTCATCCGCTCTCCAGTAGATCATGCAGTTGTCAATACATACATCTATCACTTCATACGGTAGTTGAAGACCTGCAACAAGTTTCTGAACCTCGTAGTATGAACCCGGTGCAAGGTTATCCTCAGGTAGAATACCTTTGACAAAATCAGTAATCGCATCCATACATTCTTCAGCCAAATTATAGTCTGTCTTAATACCCATTAATCTAGTTGCAGATGATAAGACTGAATGACCATCTCTACAATTTTGATACAAAGGTTGTTTTCCTGCATCCAACATGTCAAAAAATCTCCTAGACTCGGGGTTTGGTTCTTCCCCTCTATAATGATCATGTACCATCTGCTCAGTACCTACACCATAATCTATATCCGTTCTAGATTCTTCTAACCTAATATCAGGCTGAGGTTCACTAACAGGCTGAGGTTCGCTAGTACTACCATATTCATAACCAGTTTCCCCATGAAGGTACCAAACTTTATAATTACGTGAAAACCCTTTCATATACAAATGAGTCCAAACATCAAATTCTTTTATAACCTTATTATTATTGCAAGAAGAGCAGGGACATCTTAACATACCACTTTTTGCATCCGGTTGCTGTTGAACAAGCCTCATGAATTCTCCAATCCCTTGAACGTATTCTTCCGTAAGCAAATTGGTGTTCGGATCCAAATGAGGTTTATCCATCCACGAACGATAATAAACTTCTGAAGACATGATTTTCACGGAATTGTTATGACTAAAGAGAATGAAGAGAGAATGAAGTGTGAATGAGTTGAATGAGGAGGGGTTGTATTTATAGGAAATTGCTTACGGACCTCCGACGACTTTCCGACGAAATTCCGACGGATGTAAAGAAGTCCGTCGGAATTCCGTCGGAATTGTCCAATCCCAAACGGCTATACAATGGTCATATGTATTTGTCGGCAACGGTCACATGGTTCGTCGGAATTCCGTCGGAAAATACCGATGGAATTCCGACGACTTTGCTGTTAATCGGAATGTCGTCGGAATTTCGTCGGAATATACCGACGAACTTCCGACGACTACAACGGTTACATTTTTTATCGGAATGTCGTCGAAAAGTCGTCGGAAAATTCCGACGAACCGTATGTCGTCGGAATTCCGTCGGAAATGGCCGACGGAATTCCGACGACTTCATTTTTTTGGATTTGGTCGGAAATTTGTCAGTATTCCGTCGCAAATGTCCGACGACTTTGGTGTCCGTCGGAAGATCCGTCGGAATTCGGTGTGTTTTCTTGTAGTGGTTATGCTGTGGAGATTATTCTGAATCATTGATCTTTTGTTGACAGTTTTTGGCGTCCAATATAAAGTCTTAGATTATTTAAAACCCTAAGAAATCATGTATCTTGCTATCTGTAGATCTCTCATGATCTCACCAAATCATTAAAACATAACTCGTTACGCTGTTGTTTACTCCTCAAGAAGCCCAACATCTTCTTCTCTCTTTTCATTGTGTGGCACATAAAGACTAAAGACAGTCATGGAGCGTTAATTGAGAAAATTACCCAAAAATATTAAAATTAGGGTTTCAAAGGTGTGATGAAGAATATGTATAGCAGATGATATAACTAAAACGATTATGTAAATAATGTAAACCAGTTCCCACGTCGATTAGTTATCATGTTTATCAAGGGTATTATAAACTGTTGCATACTATAGCAGATTGTCAATTGGTGGTAGGAAAGGAGTTCATGAGTCGGTTTGGTGTAAACTGGGGCCCAGTAGTTCGAAAGATTGAGGCACCGTCTTTATCAGGTTGAACATAGGCAAACCAGTTCTCTTACCAACATGTACGGTACCCATGACGCATGACTTATGAGTGTCACATTTTCTGATTTTGATTATTTTCCAGAATAAACTTAGAGCAAGTCCATCCATTAGAACTTCTAATGGACTCTTATGATTAAATTATGACTTAATAAAGTGATTTGAGAACTTAAGAACCTTTGATAGTGCTAATAATTTTTTCCTCCAATGAAAAAACCTCATAAGGGTTCTTAAATAAATTTTTTTTTTAAGTAGAATAATTTTAAAAAAAACATACATAGAGAGAAGAGAAAAGAGAAGCAATGAAAACAAAAACAGAGAGAACAAAACAACAACAAGACCCAACAAGTGTTGGTTGAAAGTGTCGTTGAAATAAAGAAAAAAAAGCAAGATGATTACATGAATTTAGAGATAAAAAAAAAACATAATTGGGAACCAAACTGGTGACAGAAACCACTCGTATAAAAAGATCAGACATATAAACGTAACGGTCATGTATGCACCTGGACAATCGAATATAAGGTAATCATCATCTCGGTAGTTATCCAATTCTTCATCCACCCAATCATGTAAGCTATCATCAAGGTATCTGTGGATTCTCCATGCAATTTTCCAACATATAAAGGCAACATAATTAAGACTGGAGGTAGTTAAATTCTCATTTTATGTCTATGTAACAACAAAAAGGATACTCCATGCAGTACATGAGGGCACCATTAGGACCAAGCCCGACCTCCTCCATTACATCTTCCAAAGAAAAAAAGTTCTCTGATATCTGCAAACAACAAAAAAAGTGTGAAACCAAGAAATTGAGAGACACTATAAACTCAAGGGATTTTGATTGAATAACTCACCAAAGATCGACGGTAGTGGAAGTATGAAACAAATTCAGACGGGCAATTTTTACACAGCACCTACATCAATAACATTTAACTTACTAAGCCCTACCAGAAAATATGGGGGTAGACCAATGATTATCGAGTTGTTTTTTTACCTCTATAGGAGTTGATACTTTCTTCTCACTTACTACATCATATTTCTGCTTCTTTGTCCCAGCTTTTAGTCCCTGCCATGGTAAGCTGATAGCAAAAACAAAACAGAAAAACAGGACATAGCTCTTACCAACTCCAAGGTGAGTGTTGACACTTGCGTATCGAGCTGTCCCAGTCAGATTTCATAGCCACAGGATAGTTGAAGATTTCAGCAGCACGATCCAAGTTAACAACATTCATTGTTCTCCCTATAACGAGCTGAGCATAACCCATTGTAACAAAGCAAAATCTTCCAGAAAAACTCAAATAAAGCAAAGAGAGTGAATGATTCTAAAAGATGCAGGAAGCTGTGAATGTGTCGCTTGGGAACTTGCTTTCGTACCCATTTGTGAGAGCTGCAGTAGTGAAGAACACGCTTTCTATAAGAGGAGCTCACTACAATTTCGTCAAAGGCACATTTGAGAAGAGGGGAAAAGATCCGGTTCGGTGACGAGAATGCCGTCGACGGCAAAGCCGGAAACAGAGTTGTTCATAACGACGATCGAGTTTCCGGGAGGAGAGTCGGGAGGCGAGAGAGAGGCTGCAAGAGACAGAGATTGGTGAAGGAGAGACATTGAGGAACAATGTGATAAGCGACGGAGAGACGAAGACCATTGGTGGAGGATTAGGAGAGATTTCGACAGAATCGACGACGAACAAACGGATCAAACATCATCAAGCTTTAGAGATTTCGACAGAATCGAACGCGAAGAGTCGATGACATCGAAGAGGAGAACGAAAGAGAGAGAGAGACGCCACTTTTTCCCTTTCGTCTAAAATGAACCAACCAATACCCTCCTGCTACGTCTGGGGTTTTTACCAATCCTAAGAGCATGTTCAATGGGAAAGACTTTATTCGGTCTCTTAGGTAATATTTAATTATTAAATTTTTGTTAAGAGATCTTGTTAAAATATTTTTGTTTTTTTTGTTCCAATGGTAAAACCTCATTATGGTTCTTAAAAAAAACATTGGTACATCAGTCTTTTAGAAAAAGCATTTGGACTCACAAGAACTTCGATTCTAATCACACAATCTCAAACTAAAAATTTTCAGGTTTCCAAATGATTCTTGCAGAGGCATATGCCACGAGAATCTCAATCTTGTGAGGCAACTTACCCGTTGGGATGAAATTAAACTCGAAGGCAGTGTAGAGTGTACTGATCAACATCTGCAACACCGGAAGAAACTTAGTTTCTCATCCTTTCAATGGTAGAAAGCAATAATCACAGACAATGAGTAACAACATGACTAAGTGGATAGAGATAATAACTAAACACTAAACTATAAAAAGTAAACGTGAGATATATGACTGCAAACAAGGTGGAAACCAAGGTAAAAAAGTTCTTAACTGCAAAGATGTGAACTTCGCTAAAATACAGGTTGGTAGTATCTTGATCCATAATGTGCCACACCATTCTCTTCGTTAACAAAGGAAGCTCCTTTGCCTTCTGAAACATTTCAGAACGATGTCGTTTTTGTCAAAACAAACACTTAAGATAATTTTTTTTAAAAAAGAACATGAATCAAATCCATTTCTTACCTGAACAAAGCCAGTTAAACCTCCAGTACTGCAAGATGCAACTACCTGTATGTTAACACAACAACACTAATAACTAAACAACAAACGATGAAATGAGACAAAAGAACTCATCTACCCAATAATTTTGTGACAGGTGTCTCCTAAGAAACGTCCCTTGGCTCTCTTAATTAAGAGACGCATCTTGGGCTAATATTTTTTTTTTTTTTTAATCCTAACCAATCTAAGCAACTCTATTAAGATCCACCAATAAACTTGCTCTAAACTCACCTAATTAAGGACCGTTCTGCTTAATAACACCATTTTTTATTTAATTTTTTTCCCTTTATTACTTTAGAATCTCCACCTCAACCTACCGATGGAGGTGGTCTTACATTTCATATTTGGAACAAGATAGCTTAAAGTATTTTCAATCTTTGTTTAAGTTCAATTTTCAAGTATGATCCATTTAAATGAACTATTTGAATAAATCATTTCGATGCATCATTTAAATGGTCCATCTTGATAAAAATGACTGATTGACAAACAAACATTCTTCAAACAATTCTGTTTTATATTTAGGAGACTCAAAATGGAGATCTAAGTGTTGCAGATGCTTTAATAGATGACGATATCAAGTGAAAATATGTTATACCCATGATTCATGAATGTCACATTTTCGCATTATTTTCCAGAATAAACTTAAATTTCATATTTAAAATATTCTTTGATTGTTTTTTTGCAAGTATGCTTAATCCTTTCTTAAATCTAAAGTATTTTCTATCTTTGCTTAATTAAATACAGTTTTCAGTTCTTTCTTTGAAAATATTTTCAAAAAATGATGTGCAAGAAAAGGGAAACATGTGTATCCCCAAAAAGCTACTAGAGTTCACGTAAAAGATATTTTGAAAACCTGAAAGCTTTCACACTCTCTCACTTTATCCCCCCCTCCCCCCACATTGCTCACTCTTTCTCTTTTAGATTTTAGTTACTCCCTCTCTCTCCCTTCTTTTGGCATGGCTGAGCCAAGAACACAATACAGTGAATGCAGCTAACAAGAAATATCAAAACAACGACATGAGAGAGCTAGAGAGCTTCAAAATGACGTCACTACATCAGAACCTTCAATGGCCACCGGTGGGAGCTCCAACGAATATCCGACAAGAGGAGCCATGGAGATCTCAGTTCAACGATCCAGTCAACGCTGTTTCCTTTGGTTTTATCGCCACCGCCATTCTCATCTCAATGTTCATCGTCATGGCCATCTTCGAAATGCTTATTCGAGCCACCACCACTAACTCACATTCTTCTCCGGGTCAGGTCCTTTCGGATCTAGAGTCGCGGGTGGGGCTCAATGGCCTTGCATTTTCTAAGTTTGGTTGCGAATCTCCCAAGGCAAGTTTTCTTTTTTTCCTCATTTCTTTAGTTTTCCCAGTATAAAAATCTTCTTTATTAGAGTTTTATGTGATAGGGATGTGATCCAGATAATTCTTTAACTGCTTTGAACACCCTTTTTTCCAAAAAGCAAAACAAGAAAACATCATAGGGTTTGTGTACTCATTGGAATAAACTGACCCACACACATGATTTTGCATACTGTATCATAAGTTTTGTCACACACACATACACACACGGATACTTTTGTTGATGTAATATTCATTGAAAATTTGAAATGATTCGTCATCATCTATGTTTGATTTTTTTTTTTACCATAGTGACAAAAGAGAGTGAAAAAAGCAAGATGGAAATGTAGTTTTGTTCTGGCGTGATTGATTGGTTTGTAAGTATTTATGAATGTGAAAGAAAAAGCGGATTCTATGCGTATGGAGCTAAAAGATGTGGTCTCTACCATATTTGACTTTAACATTCCTTGGAACACAAAATGGCCCACTGGCCTTTTCTTCTTATTTTACATGTTTCTAATTGGGAATAATATAGTTCCATAGAGATTACAGATTCCCTTTCTCTCTCATCACTTCAAGTTTAGCAATAAGGATCAGCTTAACAATACTCTAATGAATCTAGGTCCGCTTGCTTGAGAGATGATTTGATTCTTGGAACGCCAAATCTCACTCAAAGACAGTGGGTTTTTGTTGAGTTAAACTATTATCTCTATGAAATCTTTATCCTTTTGTCTTAAAAACTCATCTACTTTTGGTTAGGAATAGTCATTTATTTGGGGGTTGGCATATTACACTTTCATAGGAAACCAACCATGTGATCAGAACTAGAATCATTCAAAACATGGATGATTCTTTTAAGTCCTGATTCAATTAAAGAAAACTGTACTACTTTTGTTAACGTCAACTTAGAAACTTAATACATTTCATTTGTCCAACAGGGTTAGAGGTTTAGATCTGTTTTTGTTTGCTCAATGAAACTGTTTGGATATTAATTTCTGTGATCTCCAGTTAGGTGTGTACTCAAAAGGGGTCTCTGTGTTAATGCCAGGAGACAATGTACCTACATTCATTGCTCACCATGCACCCGTACCCGTGCCCGCACTTGCAGACAAAAAGTCCAACACTCCAAGTTCCAGCTCAAACTCCATTCAAGAATGTTAACAATTCTAGATTTTCATTATTCAGTGTTTTGTTCCTATGTGATTGTGGCAGCTTTATCTCTTAGATTAAAGGAGGTTGTTATGAGTATCTTTTCGTAGATATAACTAAAGGAACCAAGCTGCTAAAGCCTGGCTTAAGTATATAAGTATTTAAGATTTGCCAGATTTTAAAATTTATTTTCATATGCTTATTACAAGAAAATTACTTGAAGGGAGAGAGAATGAATGTGTTTTTTCACTGTCGGTGTGAAAAGTGTGCAGCAATATTTTATTGTCGGCCTGCTCAATCTTTAATCCCGAACCTAATAAGCATTAACTTGTTTGAAATATATTGATGTGGTAAGTGGTAAGGTAACATGCTTTTCTGGTTGTTAGATTCGTCTTATGTTATAACTTATAATACGATCTGAGATTTCTGAGAAAACCTTTATCTCTCTCACCTTTATTATTAAAAGCAGGTCCTCTCGTTTGTTAGCTATATTTGGATTTCATGAATTATAATATCTCAGAACTAAACTATCATCTGCTTTTACATACATAGCTTTATTTTTGTCAAAATGTTTCTTAGAGCTTACGTATCATCTATACTAAATTTTTTGTCTGGAAGCTCAATAATGTTTATAAAATTGTTACGTTCAGTGGTAATTAAAAAGGGAGATGAGCCATGTATAGATATGAAACCATGTTATGCATGTGACTAGAAAATATATATATATATATATATATATATATTTTTTTTTTTTGATATCCGTGGGGATCCGGCGACCGAGGTCAACCAACTAATCCCACGATTGGCGGGGTCCGTATTGGGGGGAAACTGTCTCAAGACCACTAGCCCACCACCCCGTGGTTGAAAATATATATCTTTTAGATCTTTAAATATGTTTTTTTGACGACATCTGCATTATTTTTATCTTGAACTTTCGTTTACACTTTTAAGAAGTTTTTTTAACTAATCTAATTTCAAAGGATGTGAATGGATCTCACATAAAATTCATTTTATTATTGTTGACTTGACCTTCAACATAACACGAGTGGACTTCTGGAATGAGTTTAAAGAGCGAATAGAAGGAAGAAAGGATCTGGGCCGAGACTCGGTGAAGCTCGACATCTGATCTGCATAACAACCTTACCCGCAACACATTGTGAAGCTTAACAGATTTATTAAGTCGAGATGACGTGTACTGTCTTCTTAACCCGCATAACAACCTCACACGCAACAAGAGAAAGAAAAACAGAGTTAGAGAAAGAGTCGGTTTACTCATCTTCCAAACTCCGGGAAGGCTCGATCATTGTGAAGTATAGCATCACAGTGTGTTGTGCTAAGTATCAATATTCTCTTGAGTTGTATCACCATTGATTCTACAAAGTGAGTAGTGTGTGTATCTATTTCCCGTTTAGTGCATTTTTGGGAGGAAAGTCAAAGTCTCCCATGACACGTAGCTACTGCGGTCGTGAACTCATTAAAGTGATTGTGCTAAACTGCTAATAACTTGAAATCATCGACACTTATATAACTCAGTAGGACTCAGATCAAGTTCAATCACCGGTCTTATTGTCAACTATCTGTAAAGTTAACAAGACTTTATTAACGTAATTATATTCGAGAGTCAAGAAATTGAAATATGCATGGCGCTTATTCACCACTACTATTGAGTTATTATGAAAATTAAAGCTACTTTAGGGTAGTTGTTATTATTTTTTTCACTCACATCAATTTATCAACTGTCCCAAAAATTTTAACAATAAATACTCTTTCACGTGCTCTAGCTTCACAATAATGAATCATCCCTCTGCTGTCATCTCACAACCAAAAGAGTAGTACTACTCTCCATCTCCGATCAAACGATATCGTGTTCTCTCACCCTCTCTCTCACATGGGTTGCTGCGTTAGCTCCGGCACCGCTGATCGGACCAACGAGAACGTGTCCGACAAGAACACAACCATTGGCGAAGAAGAAACGGTCGTCAAAGAAGTCTTGTCAGAGACAGCATTTCACACTACTTCCTCTAGTGTCCAAAACTCAGTCATGGATGATCCGGTGAAAAGGAAGATCCGGGGAAGAGAGGAGGAAAAACTGAAAGTTGCTCCGGATTCGTGTATGACCCGACCCGACTCGAATGACCCGGAAGAAGGATCAGAGGTTTCCGAGATATGTAGCTTGAGCTTGAGTGAGAGTGTTTCTTCGACGGCTGTGATGAATGGGTACGGTGAGGAAGAAGTGAAGCAGAGGAAATCTCAGAGATCTCCGGCTAAAACTCGGACTCGGGTCACGGGTAATAATTATCCGACCCGAAGAACCGATCAGTCTCCTCATAAGAGAAACAACGGAGTGTGTAATAGTAATACTGGAGCGAGAGTCGGGTCGGGTATGAGAGACCCGGGTGAGAGATCCGGAAGAAGGTCGAGATCGCCGGCGGCGAATAGATCCGTGATGGATTCGGATCAGAGTCGGGTGGGTGGGGCAAGGACTCGTAAGAATGGTCAGTCTCCGGGTCGGGTTAGGTTAGATCCGAATAAAAACACGTCGGATCAGCAACCATATCAAAACCACGGTTATACCACCGAAGAGTTGTTAGAGAACCCACTTGTTTCATTAGAGTGTTTCATATTTCTCTGAAGAAAAAATGATATTTCGAGAAAGACGTTTTTCTTTTAAAAAAAAAACATTTGAAGCTGGACTGTGTAAAACCATCTCTAATGGTTGATTTCATTTTTATCTTCAAATGTTTACTTTCTTCAGAATGAAAAAAGAAAAAAGCACATTCACTCCAATGGTTTGCTTCATTTCTTCTTTGTAAAAGGAATATTCCAAATATATTTCATCTTCACTTACAATCTTCTAGTTTCTCATCTTTATGTTATAAATCATTAAGTGGATGATCCATAACCAAGACCGAGTCAAGGCCCAACCGTGGGAGAGAGAGAGCCGGCCAAGTTCCCAGTCGGCCAAGACTACAACTTTCCTTTTCTATGTTTAGTAGTTTTCCTATTTCCTTTTAGATTAGGTTTTGGATAATTTCCTTTTTACTTATACTTTGTAATCCTTATAAAAGGAACTTCTTTTGTTCATTAATAAGATAGATCGAATTCCCATTCTTTTACAACACGTTATCAGCACGATAGACTCCAAAACCCTGAGACAAAAATCGAAACCTAAAAACCTAAAACCCTAAGCCGGCGGCAACGATCCTAGACGACCACTGTCTCGTCTCAACTCCGATCAAGCTCAGCTTCAGACGTTTCCTGTTGGTGTCCAACGTCCTCAGCTTCAACTCAGCTTGCGTCCAGTTCAGATCACAATCCCGTCCAGACGCAACTCCATCCGCGACAAGCAACAGCTCGCGATCGTCCTCGGCACCACGACCCGATAGGAGCCGTCCCGCGTCCGTTCGTCTCAGCTCGTCTCTGATCTTTGGTGGTCCGGTTCAGACCTACAAAACAAAGGTACATACTTAATCTGAGAACATAATGATCAAACCTAAAACCCCCAATCCATTATTATGGAATTTCATGTTCTTGATCAAAACCCTAAAACCTACAATCAAAAATCGACAATCTCATAACTAGATATAGAAATCGATTCCTTAGAACAAATTGATTGCTGTTATTGATTGTTCCTGATCAGAATTTAAGAAACCCTAATTCTAGAATCGAAACCCTAAACCTAAAGGATTGAATCCGATTTTGATTGTTCTTGATTGAGTGTTTGATGATCTGAGGTTTTAGGATTGATAGATTGCTTGAATAATCTAAATCGAATTTAAACCCTAGAGGCCTTGAAACCTTGAAATCATACTGATTGAAACCAGCAGCCTTATTGTTTAAATTGAAACCCTAAATTCATAAATTGAATTTAATAGAAATAAAATTACTAAGATTGTTTGCATTACATCTAAATCTGAATTGAATTGCATTCGTATTATTTAAAATCGACCAGCATATAGAACATACGAATCCGAATTTGATCACATTGATAAAAGCATATAGCCGTGTGGCCTTAGTCTCTCTATCAAATGTAGAATCATGAATTAGGATTGTTCGCACCATGGTCAAGTAGATTTACATAGCCGATCCTATTGTTTGATTACATGGCCGCATAAAGCATGCTTGTAGCCGATTTCTTTTGAAAGGCTTATGGTCGAATGATCACATTGTGAATCTGAATTTTAAATGACAATGTGATCCAGATGTCGAAAATCTCAAATCTAGACTACGCAGCTCTTAATCTCTCAGGAGATAACTACTTACAGTGGGCGCTAGATACAAAGATCAACCTGAGGTAAAAGGGACTCGGTGATACTATCGTCGAGGGAAACAATGAGAGTGATAAAAACAGATACAGGGCGATTAGTATTATACGCCATCACCTCATGGAAGGTTTAAAGGATCAGTACTTAACAATGGAAAATCCACTAGACCTTGGGACTGCTTTACAGCGTAGATATGATCACCAGAAAACGGTGCTACTTCCAAAGGCTAGATATGAGTGGAAGAATCTCAGATTCATGGACTATAAGTCAGTGGATGAATACAATTCTGTATTATTCAAAATAGTCTCAATGATGAGATTGTGTGGTGAAGAAGTAACCGAGAAAGAGTTACTTGATAAGATCTTCTCTACATTCCATTCAACGAATGTGTTGCTGCAGCAGCAGTATAGAGAGAGAGGATTCGCCACATATACTGATCTGATCTCGTGCCTACTTTTGGCCGAGGCTAATAATGAACTCCTGATGAAGAACAGTGAGATGAGACCTCCAGGTTCAGCACCATTACCAGAAGCTCACAAAGCTGAACATGAAAAGAAAGATCCCAAAGGAAGCAACCACGTCTATAATGAGAGAAGAACACACGGTAGAGGCCGTGGTGGGTACAAGGGACGTGGTGGCCGTGACAATCATGCATATGGCCGTGAAAATTATGCTTATGGTCGTGGATATGGAAACCACAATAACCGTGGTCGTGGTTCCAACCATGGCCGTGGAAGAGCCAATTTTGGCCGCGGTCGAGGCGGTATATCCAAGCCGTCTTACTTGACCAAATCCGTTTGTCACAGGTGTGGTGCGAGTAGAACTCCTAAACATCTATGTGAACTCTATCAAGAGAGTCTTAAGAACAAGAACCCAGAAGCTCATATGGTTCACGACAATGGGTATGATGCTGATGATGATTTCGACCATGAAAAGGATGATCCAATGGATCATGAGACATCAGATTGTCTTAAAGACTAAATTCGACTTTTACTTTTGATTGTTCTTTGACTGCTTTGGTGTTTTTTATTTTTTGTTTGAATTTATAATATGAAAGCTTTAAAACTTTATAAAGTCTATGAGATTAGAAATCTTCTTATATAGAATAAATGAGATGAGTATACTCGTGGTGGATAGTGGCTCAAGTCACGCAATTCTTATAGACAAAAGATACTTCGTTAATCTCATAATGCAAAGTGCAAACATACACACTATTGCGGGTGTGGCCGGCCTGATTGAGGGTCACGGCCAGGCTTATATATTGATGCCTAAAGGCACTCGTCTAGAGATTAAAAATGCCTTTTATTCCCCTAGCTCTAAAAGGAGCCTATTGAGTTTCAAGGATATAAGATTGAACGGTTTCCACCTTGAAACATGGGAAGAAGGAAATAAAGAATTCCTTAACATATTTTCGATCACCCAAGGCAATAAGACGGTCCTAGAGACCGTTCCCGCAATAGATACTGGTCTATACAATGCAAAGATCAGTATGATCGAGGCTAATGCCTGCGACAATTTCACTCTATGGCATGACCGGCTTGGCCATCCCGGTACTAGTATGATGCGAAAACTGATAATGAATTCACAAGGGCACACATTTAAAGGAGTTGTCCCATACAATCTCACATGTGCAGCATGTGCACAAGGGAAACTCATAACTAGGCCATCACCAGCCAAAGTTAATAAGGAAATCATAAATTTTCTGGAAAGGATTCAGGGAGATATATGTGGACCAATACACCCACCTAGTGGGACGTCTCGATATTTCATGGTCCTGATTGATGCATCGACCAGATGGTCGCATGTTTGCCTACTATCCACACGAAACATGGCATTTGCACGTCTGCTTGCTCAGATTATAAGACTGAGAGCACATTTTCCAGATTTTCCTTTAAAGACTATACGTCTAGACAATGCTGGTGAGTTTACGTCCCAGGCGTTTAATGAGTATTGTATGTCCATGGGGGTAAGTGTAGAACACTCTGTGGCACATGTACATACACAGAACGGCTTGGCCGAATCCTTCATTAAACGTATCCAGCTGATAGCCGGCCATTACTCATGAGGTCTCAACTCCCGGTATCAGCGTGGGGACATGCAGTATTACTTGCAGCAGAACTGATTCGCATCAGGCCATCTAGTGAGCATAGATATTCGCCATCCCAGTTACTAACGAGTCATGAGCCAGACGTGTCCCACATCAAAATATTCGGATGTGCCGTCTACGTTCCAATTGCTCCACCACAGAGAACTAAAATGGGACCACAAAGGAGGATGGAAATATACGTTGGATATGACTTCCCAACCATTATAAAGTATCTTGAGCCAACAACCGGTGATTTGCTTAAGGCCAGATACGCAGACTTACAGTTTGATGAGTCCGCATATCCGACCTTAGGGGGAGATAACAGCCGGTTGAGCAAAGAAATAGAATGGTCTCGACCATCAATATCTTGGCAAGATCCTCGGACTAAAGAATGTGATATGGAAGTCCAAAAGATTATATATCTTCAAAAGCTAGCTAATCAACTTCCAGATACATTTCCTGACCCAAATCGAGTGACAAAGTGATATATACCGGTTTGTAATGCACCTATACATATAGACGTCCAGAATGGACAAGGTCAAGTGGCTACAGAGTCTAAACAACGTCTCGAACATGGTAGACCTATTGGTTCCAAAGATAAACAGCCTCGGAAGTCCAAGAGAGGTGCTGGATCCGAGAGCATCAAGGAAACTGTCCAGGACATTGATGGACCGGCCGAGCCGACCAGAATGGTCGAGCCAAGTGGGCCGGCCACACCAACTGATCCGACCGTTCCCAATGATGGGGTTCGGGACGCCAAACTTCATGGGACACCAGGGCCGGACAATCAAGAGATCTCTATAAACTATATAATGTCTGGAACGAAATGGAACAGAAAAGATATCGACGTCGATGATATATTTGCATATAAAGTAGCACTTGAGATCATGGAAATAGATGAGGATCTAGAACCCACGTCCATATATGAATGCATGCAAAGATCAGATTGGATCAAATGGAAAGAAGCTATAAACGTGGAGTTAGAATCATTAAGGAAAAGAGGCATTTTTGGCCCTATAACCGTGACACCAAGAGATGTCAAACCAGTGGGATACAAATGGGTCTTTGTGAGGAAAAGAAATGAGAAAGGAGAAGTAGTGAGATATAAAGCACGGCTTGTTGCACAAGGATTCTCACAGAGACCAGGATTAGATTATGAGGAGACTTACTCCCCTGTGGTGGACGCAACTACATTGCGATTTTTAATCAGTCTGGCCGTAAAAGAAAAACTTGATTTACGCCTAATGGTTGTAGTGACTGCATATTTATATGGTCCACTGGATAATAAAATCTATATGAGAGTTACAGAGGGTATTGAGCTCAAAGATAAGAAAGGTTCTCGAGAACAACATTGTATTAAGCTGAATAAAGCCTTATATGGTTTGAAACAATCAGGTCGAATGTGGTACAATAGATTATCAGAGTACCTAGTGAAAGAGGGTTATAAGAACGATCCAATAAGTCCATGTATTTTTATAAATAAATTCGACAACAAGGGCTTTGTAATCATGTCGGTTTATGTGGACGACCTGAACATAATAGGAACCCCTGTAGAGATTTCCCAAACAGTCGAATGTCTAAAGAGAGAATTCGAAATGAAAGACTTAGGAAAAACTAAGTTCTGTTTGAGACTGCAACTTGAGTATGTGAACAATAGAATCCTTGTTCATCAGTTGGCATATACAGAAAAGATACTCAAAAAGTTTAATATGGACCAGGCTCATCCGTTTTTGAGTCCTATGGTCGTGAGGTCCTTAGACCTAGAGAAGGGTCCATTCGGACCAAAGAAGCCGGACGAGGAAGTGCTCGGGCCGGAAGTGCCTTACTTAAGTGCCATTGGAGCTTTAATGTACTTAGCTAGCCACACTAGACCAGACATTTCTTTTGCCGTGAATCTATTATCAAGATTTAGCTCTTGTCCAAGTCAAAGGCACTGGAATGGAATAAAACACTTGTTCAGATATCTGAAAGGAACAAAGGATCTCGGTTTGTTCTATACCGACCGGCCAGGAGAGAGCTTGGTAGGATATGCAGATGATGGGTACTTATCTGATCCACATAATGCTAGATCTCAAACAGGATATGTTTTTATATATGGTGGGGCTGCAGTATGTTGGCGGTCCACAAAACAATCCTTAGTGGCCACATCGTCCAATCATGCCGCGATCATAGCAATGTATGAAGCAAGCCGTGAGCTTGTGTGGTTGAGGAACATGACCGGCCACATCCGTGTAGAGAGTGGTTTGGCCGTGGGACAAGAAGAACCAACGATCATCTATGAGGACAATGCAGCCTGCATAGCTTAGCTCAAAGATGGATACATCAAGGGAGATAGAACGAAGCATATCTTACCCAAATTCTTCTTCACCTACGATCTGCAGAAGGCAAAGGAAGTTCGAGTGGTTCAAGTTCGGTCCAGTGACAATTCAGCCGATCTCTTCACCAAGTCTCTGCCAATCTCAACGTTCAAGAAACTTGTTCATCAGATAGGAATGCGCCAGCTGAAGAATCTTCGGTGATGCATTCATCAGGGGGAGTTTCATGCGTTGTACTCTTTTTCCTATCTACGGTTTCCATTTTTCCCACGTTGGGTTTTTGGTTTTCCTAGAAGGTTTTAATGAGGCAACATTGTGCATGATACAAACCCATATGGTTATGGCATCCAAGGGGGAGTGTTATAAATCATTAAGTGGATGGCCCATAACCAAGACCGAGTCAAGGCCCAACCGTGGGAGAGAGAGAGAGCCGGCCAAGTTCCCAGTCGGCCAAGACTACAACTTTCCTTTTCTATGTTTAGTAGTTTTCCTATTTCCTGTTGGATTAGGTTTTGGATAATTTCTTTTTAACTTATACTTTGTAATCCTTATAAAAGGAACCTCTATTGTTCATTAATAAGATAGATCGAATTCCCATTCTTTTACAACACTTTACTAATTTTACTCAACTATTTTTTTTTACATAATCCAACATGTTCAACATTATCTTATAATAAAATTATTACACCAAACACAAATAAATAAATAAAAACATTAGATTTTATAAAGCAGTACCAAACATATGTTTTTTCCACAAGTGATCAATTAAATCGTTTCGAAGTGCGAAATAAGCTTCTTGATATTTAATTCTTCTAAATCGATCAAGAAATTCTTGAAAACAAATATTCTCATGTTCTTCGATATCAACCTCTGTAGGTGAAGCTTCTCTGGCAACGTCAATTGGTGCATTGAGATCACGCTCATCCTCAATTATCATGTTATGAAGAATTATACAAGTGGTCATGATATCATGTATCACTTCTCTATTCCAAAAACGAACCGGTCCTTTCACAATTGCAAAGCGTGATTGGAGAACATGCTTCTTGTTGCGTAGCAAAATATTGCTTTTTTTAACCTCTTGTCTCGTGAATAGTTTGGACTATGGTAGACCATTTTGGATATATTCCATCAGCCAAATAATACCCCATATTATATTCATTTCCTTGAATAATATAATGAGCATGAGGTGCAATACCTTGAGCGAGATTGGAGAAAAGATAGGAGGGTTCCAACACATTGATATCGTTATTGCTGCCAGGCATCCCAAAATATGCATGCCATATCCAAAGATCATAATCCGCAACAGCTTCAAGAATTATAGTTGGTGATCCACTACGACCTGAATATTGTCCCCAAGCGGTAGGACAATTTTTCCACTTCCAATGCATGCAATATAAGCTTCCTAACATTCCCGGAAAACCTCGTAGTTCACCAATATACAAAAGTCTTGAAACATCGGCATGTGTTGGTGATCGTAAGTACTCCTCTGAGAATATCTCCACTATAGCTCGACAAAATCTTTTCATGCTTTTGATTGCTGTTGATTCGCCAATTTTTATGTATTCGTCTGTTGTATCAGCTGGTAAACCATAAGCTAGCATCCGAAAGACGACAGTTATTTTTTGAAGAGATGGTAAACCAAGTCTACCGATTATATCCCTTCGTTGTTTGATGTAGTTGTCATGATTTTCAACCGCATCAACGATACAAAGAAATAAAGGACGAGACATACGATATCTCCTACGAAACATGGCATCATTGTAAGTTGGGTTCTCCAAGAAGTAGTCGTTGAACAATCTACAATGTGCGCTTTCTCGATCGCAGGGGATAAAAGAACGTCCAGAAACTGAACGTCCATGAATCACCTGGCTGCTGTGTTGATTACGAAGGTATTATATTATCACATTGTTATTTGCGATAGCATGTTGTATCATCAATTCTTCTTGGTAGAGATTATTGATCATCTCTACATTTCATCATCATTTGAAGATGATGAAGAACCATCCAAATGGAATGAATTTGTGAAATTACAATTCATTTTAAGATAGAAAATTTAGAGTGTGCGAAGTTAAAACTGATTTCTACTAGTATATATAAAACTTTCCGGAATCGCTTTTTCTTTGTATTATTATTTGTCTCGTGAAACTTTGGGTAATGTAAAAATTTGGAATCACTTTTCATTGAATTATCAAATCATGTCATATTATATTGAAAAATGTGAGAATCTTTGAATCAAATTTTCATTACATTATCAAATCATGTCATAGTAAAATAAAATATGTGAGAATCTTTGAATAACTTTATCATTGCATTATCAAATCATGCCATAGTAAATTGAAAAATGTGAGAATCTTTGAACCACTTTTTCTTTGTATTATCACATCATGTAATAATATATAAAAAATGTGAGATTCCTTGAATACTTTTTCATTGTATTATCAAATCATGTTATGCTCAATTGAGCAATATGAGAGTCTTTATTATTATGTATAAATTACGTGGTATGCTCTACATTTTCATTCACAACTTTGAATCATTCTATTCTCTTTCTTTCATACACAACTTATTTTAGATTTTTACAAAATGCCGTTACGTTCAGCAGGATATACTCAAGAAGAAGATAAGTTCTTATGCCAAGTCTATATGGAAATATCCCAAGATCCAATTACAGGTGTTTATCAAACATCCGATCAGTTCTGGTCTCGTGTGGCATATGCTTACGAGGCATGGGAAAAATGCAAGTTGGAATGAACGTACAAAAAAATCCATTCATTGTCGAATTCAAACTATTGAAAAAGCAACAAAGAAATTGCATGCATGTCTCAAACAATGTGAAAGCAGACGTCCAAGTGGTGCTTCAAATGATGATATTGTAAGTGTTTTATGATTACTGTAATATATATTTTACTTATTTTGTACTGATGTCTTTTTATTTTAAATTGGAATGCAGTTTGAGCAAGCTAAATTAATGTTTGTGGATGATCCAAAATACAATGGAGGTTGGAAATTCGATTATGTGTGGAATAATATCAAGAATTTAGAAAAGTTTAATGACACATATGCTAAAAAAGTGTCAAATTCTTGTGGTTTCGGAGATACAAATTCAGCCTCTGATTCTGCTACACAGGAATCTCCAGGTTTGTCCTCATTTTCTTTGAATTTAGATGACGAAGAAGATATTATTGGTGGATCTTCATCTAAAAGGCCAATAGAAGTAAAGAAGTCTAAACTTAAAAGAAAAAAAAGATGATCAAACATCACTTGTTATTAACACTTTGGAAGAAGGAAATAAACAACTCTTGGAACAGTTAAAGAAGACAAGCACACAAAGAGAACATCATTTAGAGATTCAAAGTAGGAATTATGCTTTGATAAAACAAAAAGAAGAAAACAAAATTTTATTTTGTGATGTGAATTCCATACAAGATCCTAAAGTTCGTGCATACATTCAATCCGAACAAACTCGAATTTTGTTGGAAAGGAGTGAAGAACAACAAGCTCAACAACCTCTTCAAACATCTACTTCATTTGGAAAATATTTTAATGATCTTAGTGGTTCTGTTAATGATTTACCAGATTATTAAGTGTTAGTTTATGTTGTATTAATAAGTTTATATGTTTAGTTTGGTGTTATTAATTATGTATTTGACTTTTTATATTAATTACGTAATTTTATTTTATTTATTAGTATAAGTTTTAAGTATATTTAATATTTTAAATTAGTATGATGAAAATAACAACTGGAATTAGAAATTAATTGGATTATATTAAAGCATATAGTTTATTTTGGCAAAAGTTAAGAATAAATAAAAGTTAAAGACCAATTTACAATTAGAAAAATCATCTTAAAAAAATGAAGATATGTACAATAGAACTTCAAATTTGAAGTAATACTGTTCACTTCTTCATTTTGAAGCAAGAAATGGAGTGGGGTTAGAGCAAAACTTTCTTTAAAATGAAGCAAAAAGTAGAAAATGAAGTGGGGTTGGAGATGGTCTAATTCGTAATGCCACTTACCTTATCTCTGTAATTCATTTTTAATATTACAAATAAATATCCCAAAAAATAATCTCTGTAATTCATTTGTGTGTTTTATTTTTTGTGGAAAATTGTAATTTTGGTATACTGATGTCAGGAAAATTAAGATTATATAGAAAAACGGTTTTCTTTTTTCTTCTGTTCGCTTGTTATATCTTTGGATAATTATGGTTGTAATGATATTTTATGAAAATATACTATTTTGTTTTGTTTTAATGCTAAATTGATGCAAAAAATGTTTTTATTATTTTATCCTGAAAAGATTTATTCGTACTTTCCTAACTAGTTTAAATAACAGACTAAGTTTTACCAAACAAGATTTGTAGCCAGTATTTTAAGAAAATCTCCAATGATATTCTATTTTTCACTTTAAAATATACTTTATAATTCACACATAAATAGAATATAGACTAAATATGTTTTAGTGGTACTTTATTTTTAATTCTGTAATATATTAAAAAATGAGTTTACTATATAAATACAATAGTTTATTTATTTTTGTTTATCACTCTATTTTTTTCTTTAAAATATTGTATCATTAGAGTATAAGTCAGTTCTATTATCTATTTATTCTATTTAAAAAAATTGAGTAATTGGAAATAGTCTAAGTGATATCAGACAAATTACGTATCGACTTATCTATTTTAGAGTTTCGCTGTGCGTTTTGCCTCTCTATCTCGATGTGGATTTCTCTCCCTCTCTAGATTAATCACCGATTTAGAAATTACATTGAAAAAGTTCTTTTAAACGGTAGCATTATTTTACCAAGTTGAAATTTATAATTCTATTTGGATTTTCATTTAGGTCACAAGCAGTGAAAGTGTAATACTTTTCCTGTGGCAAGAAAGTGTAATCCCTTTTACACAAGTTTGAAAGTTTATAGATTTTTTTATCAGAAGAGGAAAAAATATTAAGAAAAATTATTCTAGTCATTATTCATTCAAAACTCAGAAGCCACTTTTCTACATATAAACGTTGCTTTTTATATTACCTTTTTCTTTAAAGAACATGATTTCAATCTAAAGGTTTTGAATTTTACATTCCATTTTTTTTTTCTTTTTGACATCGAACGGCTGTTCTACCAATCAAACCAGAGGTGGTATGGAAATCCAGACCTGAATAGAACAAACAATAAAAACTAAACTCTTGTAAAATGCTCGCGCAGTCCTGGGTAGGAAGTCAACTTTCCTATTTTGTGCCCTTGGAACGTGAATGATCTTGAAGTCTTGGAAGCGTTCTTGAAGAAATGCTAGCAATGATAGTTCTGTTGAAAAGTCTGGCCATTCTGTCGGATCCTTGATCATCAAAATTAGCTCCTTGCATCCCGAAATGCTGGCATGGTGCATGTTGAATCATATTCTCCATTGACCAAATCTGAGTGTAAAGGGGACAATCGTCTCTCCTTGTTTCTCAACCCCATGAGTTGTTTATCTCCCACTTCATCTAGCCATGCCTAACCGTATCCACTATATTGTGATTCTGTAGTCCAAGATCCATTTACAAAACAGATACTCTTCGAGCATAAGGCCTGTGTATTCTGCCTGGTGTGGTAGCCGTACATCATCGTCGGGTTTTGAGTTTGCATCAAATCAAGCATAACATTCGCTTTGAGGATGTCTAATTAGCTCCATCGGGTCCCGATTGATTCCTTTGAACAGCTTATCATTCCTAGATTTCCAAAGATACCAGATGATCCATGGATGTGGATCTATGTCTAGTTCCGGATTGTCTATTTCATTCTTTCTCCAGACGAAACAGTCAATCATGCAATTTTTGAATGCCCACCTACTTTACGAAAATGGGCCTTGGCCTCGACTCCACCATTTTCGTAAAGTAGGTGGGCATTCAGAAATTACATGATTGACTGTTTCGTCATCTTTTCCACATTACGGATAGTGATTGTCGCATCGCATATGGCTACATGATAAGTTTCCTGTCACTGCCAAATAACCCGAGGCCATTTGCCATATTAGGTAGCGCATCTTCTGGGAGCGTTGATTTTCCAAGCGCAAGCTTGTAATTTCGTAATACTCAGATCTGATACCGTAACTTCAGGATTACAGTTAAGGACATTCTTTTCAACCCCAATAATCCGTTTTACGGCATACAACCGCTCTTCGTATAGCCCCAGTCTTCGTACAACCCATACTTTTTCTTTTTCAATAGGAGATACTATAGATCCTTAATTTCTATAACCCTAGTAAGACCATTGTAACTGAATCAGTATATTTCGGTTTAGTAAATTAAGTGAACCAGTCAAAGTCATAAACCCGCTTTAGATTCCTTGGATTTTTTGGGTCTTCGTTACAAAATGAACCATCATTGGAAGCAGAACCATGCTGATGCTTAAACCGGCTAAGAGAAATGAGCCACTCATAATAATTCAACTAGGATAAGTCCGCGCCTTTCACGGAAAAAACATTAGGTATATAAATTATTTTTAAAATATTATTTATTTTGTGTTCATTTACATATTATGATATAATAAATATATTTAATAATTGAGAATCGAGTAATTATTATGCATATAACTAAATTGGAGTAAGCATATATAAATAAAAAAATCATTCTTGTTTATTTACAATAATTTTACTGTTAAATAAATTAAAATAACCATTTTATGTACTTGTATGGTATATAATTAAATTTAAATGACATTACCATAGATATATAGTATATTTTAATACGGATATTTATCAGTTGAGGCTTTATACACATATGATTTTATTAACTTTATATTTGTTATAAAAAAATTAAACTATTGATCACAAAAAAATTCAGTGTGAGATTTTTAATACTTTTAGTAATTAATATTCCTTTCTAAAAATTTACTGCAAATTTTGAAATTAAAATATTAAGGTCTTTACTTTTTCAATGCAAATTTATAAATTAACATCTTTGTGTATTTTTATATGATATATAGTTTAATTTAAATGATATAAAACTCACACGTATATATATATGTATCTAATCAGAATATCTATTAAATTCATCTAATTTTATGATCACTTGTATTTTTTTTATAACAAAAATAGTTAAACCATTGCTCACATGAAATCTTTAACAATTTTAGTTATAGTCATTTTAAAATTTTCAAAATATAAGAACTTTTTTTTATTATTATATGTTTAATGTGATTGAAAATTTTAAAATAGTAGATATAAGGAATTTGAGCCATGCCATTATCCTAAAGCCCATGAAATCTCCCAAATCAGAAAACTCAGAACTCTAAATAGAATAACATTAAACTCAGCAAGAATGCTAAAATGGAAACATGAATACAAGATAAATATTATAAACATAAAACGTGTAGTTCGAACCGCCTAAAGACAGAGGAAACGATACAGAGTTATTCTTCTAAGTAACATAAAAAGGTGAGAACACATTTTATTGACCGATCCACGTTTTTGTAACTTTAGTTTAGACTTGCGTTTCCATTTGTACTGTCTTCCCCGACTCGCGATATTTATCGTTTCACTAAGTTCTTATCTCCATTATCATTGCTGCCCCCAGATATGAACTCAATATCTCTCTGCTTACTATTGCAATCGATTTTGGGGCTGTTTGTTTCACCATCTGTCATTTCCATCCAGATGATCCACTTATATGATCCATCCATATGATCTATCTAGATTTTATGGGATTGTTTGTTTGTATATCTAGATGGTTCATCTAAATGAATCATCTAAATGGACTTAGTTCGTTTCTTTATTTTCATTTTCATCTAGATAAGTTTAGTAAACAAAATACGAATATACCTTTGTTTTGATTTAATCAAAATACCCTCGTTTTGAACTAATCAAAATACTCTTGTTTTGATTTAATCAAAATACCATTGTATTGATTTAATCATATATTATTTTTGTTTCACAATTAATTTTTTTAATTATCTAAAATATAAAATAGTTTTGGAGGGAAATATAATTTTTCAGTTTTAGGAGAAATTTGATTTTGCGAATTTAACGAAAAATGTGTTTTGCGTTTTTTACGGGAAAGGACGTGTTTGCGTTTTTGATGGGAAAATAAGTTTTTCCGTTTTTGGAGGGAAAACACGTGTTTCCATTTTTTGCGAGAAAATTTGTGTTTTCCATTTTTGGCACCATTTTTAGCGGGAAAACACATTTTTCCGTTTTTGGCAGGAAAACGCTTTTTTTTTTAATTTTTGGCCGGAAAACGCAAACGCGTGTTTGCGTTTATGGTTGGAAAATGCGTTTTTGCGGAAAAATGCATTTTGGCGAAAAAGTGTATTTTTGCGGTTTTGGTGGGAAAAATGTATTTATGCGGAAAAATGCGTTAGGTACAAATGCTGATTGCTTTAAATGTTGCAAAACCAAATACGGGAGTCCTCCAGTCGTTAATGGCGTTGTTCAGGGAAATGAGACTCATGCAATCACCATGTGTAACATTTGTGTTTAATAGGTGACATGTCTGTTTGTTTATGCTCAAGCTTCTTTTGCTTCCCAATAAAATATCAAGGGCAAAACATATCATTGCTTTGCCCCCAAGTTTATGCCTATGTTGTGTGTACTTTAGTTTCATTATGAATACAAAAAGTTGTTTTGTGTTTGTGTTCCTCGTTTCAGTTCTCCATACACTCAGTCTTCTTGTCGCTAAAAAGTAACTATAAATATTGAACTGGTCTTGTTGTATAAACTTGTTTGTGTCTTGATATGTTCACTAGCTAGAAAATAAAATTTGCTATAAAATCGGTTTTCATCCTCAAAAAGAGTTTTATAGTGAACAGAAATATAATTATATATTCATAAATGCTAAGAATATGTGGATTTTTATTGAATAAGGCAGTAGATAGAATGATACAATTAGGAAAAATAATTTTATGTTTTTCAAGATAGAAAGTGTAACATTCATTATATAATTTAGTTCATGGAAAAAATTCAAATCTACCATATAAGAACTAAATGTTTCTTCTTTACAAAATTTGATACATACCAAATGATCGATTAATAAATTAGTAAATGCTACAAAATTGTTTCTAGAATTACGTCAATCAAATAAAGTAATACGAGTAGAAATCAACATTAATTGCTTCTTAAAATAAAAAAATGAGAATAATTTAGTGCATGTTCTCCATTATTTTAGAGATAAACCTCAAATATACCATTTAAATAAACAAAAAGAATAATTTTTGTATCAAATTTCCTTAGAGGATTCAAAACGAAACTCTAAATCTCAAATTCTAAACATTTAAATAAACACATGCATTCCGTCTCAAAATGCTTTCTATGCCGAAAAGGAGGACACTTCGCCAAAGAATGTCCTTGAGTAAACAACAATCATCATCTTCGTCAGGCGATGATCCAGGTCGTGGCCTTCGAGGTCAATATCTGGTGCGATTTCAGATATCGAGTTGATCAAGTATTTTTTCTTCTTCGCGGATTTGTTTGGACAATTATTTGCGAAGTGTCCTTCTTTTCGGCATAGAAAGCATTTTGTTTCTTTGCTTTCTTGAAACTTCCTTTCTTTCGAAAGAACCTTCTGCGTCTGAATTTGTTGGAGCCCTTAGAGAATCGATTTTTGAATTTCCGACGCTTCTCATGGGTATCACACGAGCAAGATTTCTTGGACTTTGAACATTTGATTGATAGATCTGGTCTGGCACATATTTTTGATAGCTGCTTTGATCTATCCATGAACTCTATCCAGAATTTCTTCTGTTTGCAGAGTTTGTCCAGTGTTCTGAAAACATATTGCTGGATTTGACCAACAGAAACTTCCTCGATTGTTTGTCCTTTATCTCTGGCTAGGTTAAGACCCGCGCCTTGCGTGGAATGAACATTATATATAAAAATTATTTTATATATTATATGTTTATAGCATATTATGAAATAATAAATATATATTGAATAATTAAAAAGTCATTATCTACTACTTATATAATTAAATTGGTGCGAACATATAAATAAATTTAATAAATCGAAAAAATATTTTTTCTATTTGATATGATATATAATTAAATTTAAATGATAGTAACATATATAAGGTATATGTTAATATTAATATTTTATTAGATGATACTTTTTGCTCATATTTTTTTTTTATCATTTGTATATGTTATAGCAAAAAGTCTAAATTAGTGACAACAAAATTTTCAGTGTGTGAATAGTGGTTTAAGTAATTTATAATATTTAAAAAAATTAAGTTGTCAATATTTTTTCAAATTTTTTATCAAAAAAATGTTCAAAGTAAATTTCAAAATTACGATATTTATGTATTTTTATATGGCATATAGTTTAATTTAAAATGATACATATATTTATATATCTTTTATTTTTGATACTTATTAAATGAGACTTTCAACTTATATTATTTTTCAATTATTTGTATCATGTCATAACAAAAGTTTTAAATCATAGATCACAAAATTTGAATGTAAAACTTTTAACAGTTTTAGTAATTTATACTCGTTTTTAAAAATTCAAAATATAATATATAAATAATTTTTTTTAATTTTTATTATATAGTTACTATGATTGTTTAATTTATTTTAATAGCTTAAAATTAAACAAATATAATTATAATACATACTTATTTTTATCAAATCTTTATTATTCAAAATCATTAATTGTCATATATACTTTAGCCACATTAGGTAATTCCATAATCTTATTTAAGGAAATAATGAATCACATTAATAATGTATTTATTGTGGTTTAATAAAAAGCTTATTATATATTTAAATGGACCAACCTATTTCTCTAAGGATTCTAAGAATCATTCTAGTGATGACACATGACTACAAAAAAATGTTGCAATGCTTCTCAAATAATAAATAGGGGATGTATAGCTTAGTCTGTTGACTAAGACAGTCATCGATGAAGGAGAGGTAAACGTGCTTCAGGCTTGGATTGTTAACGCCATTCAGGGCGTAGTACCTTCGTGTTCTTTTGAAGTGTTTTGCAAGATCTTTCTTTCTTAACGAACAACACTTTGCTGAGAAGAATTCTTCTTGTAGTTGTTCCTTCTGGTGTGTAGGTGTACCAATGAATTCTCTATGAATTTCTCCGAGGAGCAATGGTATTGTTGTTTGATAGACTTGCTGCTGTCTATATTCACCGAGTGAATTCCACCATTCTTTAAGTGCTCCAGATAATCTTGCCGTGAATTTCTGGATCACCATTTGTAAAGGAGATGTAATGGCTTCTGAATTCATCCATGCATGAAACTCGTCGAGTTGGTCATTCCACTTGTCAACGGGAATGTCATCGAATGTGAACACCATAATTTTGAAGCAAATTGCTTAGTTGGAGTTTCTTGTCTAGGAGGCACATAATTCATTTCTTCATCGCTTGAATAGACTTCATTGATACTTGGCTCCTTATTTGGGGTGTTCGATTCCTTCTCCTATCGCAAATAATCTTGTTAGAGATTCCTCGTTTGATTCGGTCTCCTAGTAAGTGGAACTTGTATATGAGATGTGACTGATTTTTACGATTTGGCTAGAAGATGAGGGTTGAGGATGTTTTTGATCTAATGTTTCTGAAGGCTTGCTGAGATTATTGAGCAGGCTGGTCATAGAAAATTCGATTACCCCAATGTCTTGTCCTTTCTTCTTGTTGTCTTCAACAGACTCGTGACTGGAGGACGATGTATGGGTTGGTTTCTTATTTGGGTAGACTTGAAATTCTGATTCCATTTGACGCCGAGGCTTTGAACGAGTCGTCTTGGGATGATAGCTGTTTGAAGTCGAGCCATAGTGAGATGTAAAGAATTCACCAGAGGACAGAAAGCCCGGTAATGGAGATCTAGTCTTTTGGGTCTGATGGCCAAAGAGGAATCCAGGAGAGTAGGATCCTTGATACATCGGCATCCCTGGCGATGTGCTTCCAAGGGGATCAAAGTATGTATTAGCTTGCTGCTGATTATGAATCATACTTTCTAGGAACTTTTGGAGATCTTTCAACTGGTTTTTAAGACTAGTCTTTTCTGCTCCTTTGTTGCGGAATTGAGTTGTGTCTGCCATCATATGTCTTGCCATGGTCATCATTTCTTGATGGAGATTGTTAAGTAGACCGTGTATCTCTATGATCGAATTTTGAAGACCAATTAATCTTTTATTGCATCCTTCCGCTAATTGATCAACTTTATGATTTATCGTTGATAAAAGTTGATTTTGAGCGAGCAAATTCTCTGTTTGCAAGTTGAGGACTTTGTCTGCTTGACTTAGTTGGTTGGGACCAGAAGAGTCGATAGCTTGAGAAAGAATCTTTGGGCTATGGGCGTGTTGCTCCTGATGAAATCTTCTTGTGGAGGGAACTCATCTTGATTTATCATCATGATTTGATGTCTTGGCTCTTCCTTCTCGTCAGAGTATTGGACAATAAAGTCTTACTTTCCCTCACCGAGCGGACAGACAGAAGTATCTCCTCCGAGATATCTTTTGTAGAGGGGGTCTTTCTTTTTTCTTCGACGTGTGCGAATATCTTCATCAGATTCGTAGTTTTCTTCTTCACAAGCAGTACATGAGCAAACATCCAAGTAACAATGTCCATCTTCGTCCATAAAAGGATAGATTATTGTTCCATCTCTTTTAAAAGAACCTTGTTTGGAAATTTGTTGCTTTACTGGACCGTAGAAGCTTCGTTCATCAATCTGTATCGCAAATTGAGTGAACATATGCTTTCGAAATGATGATGATCGAGGTACCTAGAATCTGATCTCGGTTGTTCCATCATTTCGAGAATGGAAGCTGACATCAGATGATTGGATAGGCGACTGGGTAGCTTGATGAAGCTTCTCATAACTCGTTACCCATGACTCCGGCAGTCGGCACAGTAATTCCTCACGAGATATTTGTCGAGGGATTTGTATTGAGTTTGGTGCTTGGGATGCATATGTGACTTCGAGATATAGTGCTTCATTCGATGAGGGTAATACAAGATCAAGTGCGCGTGATCTTGAATTTGGTAGACGATCTGATGATGTAGGGTAGCTGCTACACTCTTTTCTTGCATAGGTGCTCTGACCAGTTGAAGCTGAACCTTGAGTGTATTTAAGAGATTTGGGTCTTGTAGTGAAACATTAAAGTTTGGAAACAGTGTTATGAATACTCTTCCTGCATTTAATGCTGTTGGAACCGTTCCGATGCACGCTTGCCGGTAGGACTTTAATCGAGTGTCGATCAAAGCTACTCGAGCAATAACTGCTGGGGTAAAAAACGATCACAACGAAGTTAACATCCAAATATCCTTAAAAACAGGTAAAAACACTTCTCGGAAAAGTAATGTTCATAAAGAAACCCTTGCGGAAATATTTTCACGATGAAGTTATTAAAAATCTTCGATCGAGCCACCAAACACCAATTGTCCAAGAACATCGGACAAACCGATCAATGCATAGCGACCGAACCGAGCATGGACAAGGTCGCAACGTTGCGACCGATCCACATACGGACCAGGTCGCAACGTTGCGACCAGTCCACCCGGATCAGGTCGCAACGTTGCGACCGGTCCACGCACGGACCAGGTTGCAACGTTGCGACCGGTCCACGCACGGACCAGTTCGCAACGTTGCGACCGGTCAACGCACGGACCAGGTCACAACGTTGTGACCGGTCCGCATGGATCAGGCCGCAACATTGTTGCGACCGGTCCACATATGGACCAGGTCGCAACGTTGCGACCGGTCCACATACAGACCATGTAGCAACGTTGCGACCGGTCCACCCGGATCAGGTCGCAACGTTGCGACCGGTCCACGCACGGACCAGGTCACAACGTTGCGACCGGTCCGCACGGATCAGGCCGCAACGTTGCGACCGGTCCACGCACGGACCAGGTCACGATTCAATGACTGGACTGCCTAGAACATCAATCAATGAGTAAAGTCACCACGACATGAATCCGTGCATTCTCGTCTAAATTCCTTAATACTATCTTCGATAGGCCACGACAATACCATATCTCACTCCCATCGATTGGAGTTATCACTTAAACTTTACGATAAAAATTGCGGAAAGTTTAATTTTATCGATAAAAATCGTAATAAACGTTTGGAGTCGAAAGAAGGCCCAAATCGTGATTAGAAACCCAATTACGATTTTTTAAGGAAAAGCCCGTAGACACAATGGCGGTTTATACTTAGTCCGCAAGAAAAGATAAATGTCAAATTTCCGCAGATAAATGTTAAGTTTCCGCAGATAATCATGAAGATCGAGAAAAATGTAATATCTCCATTTTCGAGTTATGACGGCTTAAGGGTAGAAGAGGAAAGCTCAAACCGACCTTGGAGGGAGTATATAAGGAGTCCTAGGCGAGAGGCACAAGAGAGAACATTTCCAGAGCAACTTAGCACTTAGAGCAATTAGGCAACTTTCCGTTTTTGTTATTTCGAGCTGCGACTCAACTAGGTTCTGCAGTCTTAGGTTATTAGAACTAGGGAACTCGCCGACAGCTCTTGTAGCCAAGGCTCCAACCTTGTTGTAAACGCTCATACGCAAATTCAGAATAAGATTTCTTTTTGCTCTCTTTTTATGATTTCTTATATTTTCATCGTTTTCATTATCATATTCTGATTGCTTGGCATGTGGTTTAGCAGATATCCGGGACCTCTGAGAAATTAGGGTTTTCTGAACTTTCCTAATATAACGGAAATCGACGGTGTGAATTTCGGTTCCCACAATAACTGGTAGACCTTCCCTCGCATGTAGGGTCAAACCAATTCTTACTACCCCAAAGTGAAGGTGAGTATAGCCTTGTTGTTGCCATAATCTAGGCAGGTTCTCCGGGATGTTCAGAGAGATGAATTGTTCTTCCGTGGCTGGAACCTGGCAAGATGAGAACTTGTTGGACTGGACATACTCCATGACCTTATGATTGGATGATTCTTTTTGCTCTCTTTTTATGATTTCATATATTTTCATCGTTTTCATTCTCATATTCTGATTGCTTTGCATGTGGTTTAGCAGATATCCGGGACCTCTGAGAAATTAGAGTTTTCCGAACTTTCCTAATTTAACGGAAATCGGCGGTGTGAATTTCGGTTCCCACAATAACTGGTAGACCTTCCCTCGCATGTAGGTTCAAACCAATTCTTACTACCCCAAAGTGAAGGTGAGTATAGCCTTGTTGTTGCCATAATCTAGGCAGGTTCTCCGGGTGTTCAGAGAGATGAATTGTTCTTCCGTGGCTGGAACCTGGCAAGATGAGAACTTGTTGGACTGGACATACTCCATGACCTTATGATTGGATGATTGTTTTATGAGCTCACGAACACCTTCAACTGAAAAGGTGCTAGGGTTTTTTGCGAAATATTGGTATGGATTTACCAGAGGAAGGTTTTTTTAGGAAGTTGATCGCCCGGAACATACTCGAATTATATATTCAAAAATGCTAAGAATATGTGGATTTTTATTGAATAATGCAGTAGAAGGAATGATACAATTAGGAAAAATAATTTTATGTTTTTCAAGATTGAAAGTGTAACATTTGTTGGACCGAAATTCACACCGTCGATTTCTGTAATCGGAGGAAAGTCAAGAAATCCTAAATTTCCCTGAGGTCCCGGATTCTCTGCGAGAGCCAACGAAAAGTGACCAATAAATGCGGAAAATATGAAAAGATAACAAAACGAATATATAGAAAAGATAGATCTTATTTCGAATACGCGTAAGAGCGTTGCGATCATTACAAGACATTATAAAATCTCCGGCCGCAAGAGCTGTCAGCGAATTACCTAGTTTTAGCAACCTAAAACCTTAAACCTAGTTGAGTCTCGAAGCTCGATAACAGAAGAAAAAAAAAATACGAAAAAGGTTTTGATTGATTTAGGTCTGAACCTTATGATAGGCTGCCTACGTACCCCTTTCGAGGTTCAAGCCGAACGTAGTTCGATTAAAAGAGTAGAACAAGAGATCGAACTGTCTTTGCGAGTTCGTCTAGTAATCGAGTGCAAGTCATAGAAACAGTACATGTCGAGAATAATGCCTAAAGTTTCTAAGTGCAGAGAGTTCTAAGAGTAAAAAGAATTGTCATGAGTAGGAAAGTTGCGTCCCTCTGCAATTTCGACCTCGACATCCTTATATACTTCTCTAGAGGCGGTTTGCTCTTTCCCTTTCTGCCCTCATTCGAGTGTATCACTTCGCGGAAATATTCCATTTTTCTTTGATCCTTGTATTTATCTTCGGAAACTTCACATTTATCCTCTGAACTTGACATTTATCTTCTCCTGCATAATAAAAGATAACGATTAGGCTTGATTTCGAATAAAATCGTAAAAGATAAACAGTTCTGCCCTTTCGGGCCATTTTCTGACTTAGGCGTTTTTACGATTTTATAAAAAGAGCGCTTTCGAAACGACGTCAATTCCGAAGAAAATTCAAATTCCTCGTATAGCGTAGACAATTAGAGGTGTTCATCTAACCGTTGTCGTTTTATACGATCAATCCGAATGTTTATTCGAGAGAACGAGTTCTTGTGATTTTTCAATCGTAAAGTTCCAATGGTGACTCCGATCGAGATAAAACAAGAGCACGTTCGATCTAATTCCGAAGGGGGAAGCTACGAGGACGGGACAAAGGCAGGCTGATTGATCCAACTTGCCGAATGGGCAAGTTGGACTGCATGTTCGGTCCAACTCGCCGAACTAAAAGTGGAGTGCGATAAGATTAGGACTTAACTCGCCGAATTTTTGCGATGTTCTTGCGAGCGATTAGGCAGGTCATGTAAGTTAGGTGGAATTAACGGTTGGAAGTGGTCTGTTCACTCTACTAAAAGTGGAGTGCGATAAGATTAGGACTGCGCCTTGTGAAGGCTGCCTACGTACACTTGCCGAAGGAACAAGCCTTTCGTAGTTCGTCCTGGAGTTACTATTCCTAAGACCTGTTTCCCAGTGAGACCTTTATGGTAGAGGTTATCAGGCATGTTTCTGCCGATGGTATTTTATATTAGTGTAGAGGGAAGACTGCGAGTTGTCACCTTGTAATCTAATTCTGGGTGAACTGCTATATCTTTGATCTGTTTTGAGAGTTTTCCGCAGTGCGTAAACTTGCGGAATTTCTGAAGACACTCGAATTTTAGCCTAGAGAAAAATTTTGGGATCTCGTATCAGGGTGTTTGATACTTTTCCTAGAGATGTTAGAGACCAGTGTGCTGGGTTTAGGGCAAGACCTAGGTCTAATCACGACTTTAGGGGGTGCGATGACTACTCCGACTTATGTTTCCCGTATTGTTTTCGGCCTGATTCCGTCCTACTTTAAAGTCCGCGATATGTTCTCATCTTACGTGACTTGTATGGTAGGAATCGAGCATCTCTTCGAGGACAATTTTGAGTCTCCCGGAAGTGTTGACCAAAATTTCGGATTTTTTGTATAACGCTATTACCCTTGTGTCGGGTGTACGAGAGCTATCTCTACGAGATGGCTTAGTCTGTTTTGGACGTTAAGAGTTTGTTGTGATCAGAAACAAACCTATCGGTAGATATTAAGTTTTTGAGTCTTCGCGAAGGATACGTATTTGAGAAGATGTTAGTGCATATGACTGTTTGGTCTTCCAAGAAGATGTTTTTATCGAGGAAGGCATTTTTGTCTCACAATGCTAAAGATTGGTTTTTCTTTTGCATGCCGCGTTTCGTGGTTGAAATGTTTGCGGGCTTGAAAATGTTTCGCGGTGTTGCAAGAGTTTAGTCTTAACCTTACGTCGGAGAAACATTTTTGGTTTGTCTGCAGATGTTCGCATCCAAAACTGTTGTTGCTGTTTGGATGCTAATGGTTTGATTTGCGATCAAGGAATTATGACCGACGGGTCGCTTAAATTTGTCCATGGGAAGAATCATTATCCTTCATAATGCTTTGTGAAGTGTTGGCCTTCCGAGATCTGTTTCGTGCATTTTGAGGATGTTTCGTATATCTCTAGGAGCTTTGTTACGAATTTTTCTTTACATGCCGCATGTTATGGGTAAAACGTACCGGGATTAAAGTGAATTGTGGAACATATTGAACTTGGTCGATTGTTGACAAGTTTAGATTTTCCGTCAACCGTTTGGTTGTTAGGACTGAGTTTTGACACGAAGAATTTATCATATGATTTCCGACTATGGATTATACGATAATTGTTCTCTTAATAGTCATATGACGTTTTTGACAAATCGCAGATTGCCGTTTAGCCGTTAAGTGATGGAGCGATGGTTGCTCAAATACTTTGGCTTGGCGTGAAGGAAGTGTTCACTCAGATAGCCAAGGACATTGTAGGTCAAGGATTAGACCATGTTACTTTCGTGTTAACATTAAGGTCATGTTAGTTTACGATTGTCCTTAATGGGGATGCCAAATTCTGGTTCAGACTTTCAGTGGAAGGCGTAATTGACCGAGGACGAAAGAGCGCTTGTCGAGATTGATAGGCCAAATTTGCCGGGGTTATCCATGTTAAGATGGCGTAAAAACGATTCTCCGCTTTAGGTTTCAGTTTTACGATAAATTTTTCGTATAATGTTACCTATAGTCTTATGAAAATTAGTTCGTTTTTGTCTGAGGAAGACGAAGTCTAACCAGTGCGGAGTCAGTTGCGGGATGATTGCCTGCTTGGATGTGACCGAGGAGAACGAAAAGCAGAAGCCAGCAAGCCGCAGGGCTAAAAATCAGATCTATTAGATCGTAATGCAAAGAGATAAAGTTTAGATTGATCATCCAAAGTCGGATCTTACAGCTTTGTATTTGCTATACGAAAAATACTTCTTCGTAAAACCTGTTATGTTTACTTTTGAAAGTTTCTTCGTATGACTTGTTCTGATTGTACGAAGGATTTTTTGCGTAAGTAATGGGCGGCCGGTTTTACGAAGGTTGTAAATCGGTGATATGTATACACATTTCAAAGTAGCGTTGTTTCTGCGGGTTTTACGAGAAACGTTTCTGCTTTGATTTCGATCTTTGGTGAAAGTTTCTTGGAGTTACTCATGGAGTGTTACCGAAGTTTTCTTCGAAACGATCTAGTCGCATAACATTTTTCATAGGCTTTTGAGAGGATTCTCATGACATATTCGTTTCTGGAACGAATTGGTCAACCAGCAGTAGATCTAGCCAATGATCGGGAAAAAAGTGTTCCCTTTAATATGCTCACTGCTACTTTTATTCTCGAGTTTTCTTCGTCGCAAATGTTTTCGATGCGTTTCCGTGACTCACTTGGTTCAACGGAAACTGAAAGAAATGATTTGATGCTTGAAGATTTCTCATAAAATTATTTATACGAAACTGGCTTTATTAAGCCGGAAAGGGCTTCAAGACTTTGGCTAATCGTCGAGTTTCAGTTTGACATTGGTACATGTTATTCTATACGCATGATTGGGACGACAAATGCTGTATAGTCTTTGAGATTATGTTCATGATCGTCTGGATATGTTGCTAGCGTTTAGACGAATTTTAGATTGTCGTTTGCTTTTTTTGGGACGATTTTAGTGAGGCATCGTACTGCCAAAATGTTTTTCTCCCTATTGCTGCGAGAGTTTTGCCTTGACGAAAGAGGATTTTTTTATGACGAGGCAAAAGTTTTTGAAGTTTGGGAGTATATGAGTATAGTATATGTACCTACTCCCCTTTTGTTTTACGAAAGAAAACGGTTGAACCGATACTTTGAAGGGTTGTGTACGTTTCATCTTTTGAGGATTGGAATGATCGACAATCCGGGACGATTTAAAGACGACGCTGGGACTGTGATTTGGTTATTTCCAGGTTGACGATTCGGAATATGTCGGTTTTAAGAAAATCGCTAGAAACAAATCAGTTTTAAGACGAAGTTTGTGTCTCTAGTTCTTTATTTCTTTAGGAAGTGATCTGAATATGCGTGGCGATCGCTTCTCAATTTTCAGAGAGTTTAGATCGGTTTGCAAGATCTGCCTGAACAGTCATGGAACAATATACCGAGACAGGACAAAACGCCTAAGACTTAGTTTGCTAGACTATCCACCTAGGTTTTATGTTCCCTGAAGTTCTATGGTAGTCTCAAAAGCGTTTTTATTTCTTAGTACTTTCCTACGAAAATTCCAAGTCTGATTTCATCAATTTCAAGTCGGACATACCTTAGTTCTCTCGAAGATTCGGGTTTACCTCTTCTCCGTTTTGCTTGCTCATTTCCCCTTCCTCTTCTCGTGCCTGTACGCCCTTTTCGATATTGGTGTTTATCCTTTGAAACTTGACAATTATCTTCCGAACTTGACTTTTATCTTCTCCTTTGATACGACGTCAATTTTTGTAAAAAGGTTCATATTACTCGTATAGTTGAGGCAGCTAAGGTGTTAAGTTAACCGTTGCTGTTTTATACGATCAATTTGAATTCATATGAGAAAACAAGTCTTTGCGGTTTTTGTCTTAAAGTTCCAATGGTTACTCCAATCGAAACGAAACAAAAGACATTTTGATCGAGATTCGAAGGAGAACGTAAATATGGAGGTAAGAGCGAGTAGGATTCTCAAGAGGGCGAGTTGGATGCCCAAGAGGGCGAGTAGAAGCAAGCCAAGGAGTTTAAGCGAGTCTTACTTGTTTTCGTCGTAAAATCTCAATGGAAACTCTGATTGAGACGAAACGAAAAGCGTTTCGATCGGGATTCAAAAAATAACGCAAAGGAGGAGCCTTTGAGGGCTGGTCCAATTCTCCATGAGGCGAGTTGGAGGGAGTAAATCCAAATCGCCTGATTGCGAGCTGGATGTTGTGCGTCCAACTTGTTATATCGTAAAATCTCAACAGAAACTTCGATTGAGATGAAACCAAAAGCGTTTCTATTGGAATTCAAAAGAGAACGAAAAGTAGGAACCCCAAGGGGCTTGTCCAACTGTTCAACTCGCCAATTGGGCGAGTTAGACGACTCGTTCGGTCCAACTCGCCCATTCGGCGAGCTGGACGGGTCCAACTCGAATTTTGATGGTACGTTGATGCGGTCGTTTCGTAAATGATGTCAATTTTATTCTACGAATGTCGTATCGTAACATATTGACTTGTTTCACTTTGCGAACGATGTTCCATTAAACTTTGTTGAGTTTAATTTTACGAAAGCTGTTGCGGAAAATGTTGTCGAACTTTAATTTTATGAAAGTTATTCCGCAAAATATCATTAGTTTAGTTTTAGGAAAGCTGTATCATAAAATGTTGTTAAGCTTAATTTTACGAAAGTTATTTGGAAGAGGTACAACTATGGGGGTTTGTGTAACCAATTTGTTGTGCTTCCTTTTTCCGCGAGTAATCTAGGGTTCTTAAGAAAGATATTTGGAAGAAGTACAACGGTGAGTTATGTACCCGATTTGCTGTGCTTCCTTTTTCCGCGATTAATTTAGGGTTTTTCCAAAAGATATTCGGAAGAAGAACAGCGGTGAGTTATGTACCCGATTTGCTGTGCTCCCTTTTTCCTCGATTAACCTAGGGTTTTTCCGTGGTTTTGAGGAGAGCATGTTTTATTTTTCCGAAAAGTTTATGGACAACTTCTTTCGGTGAAACCCTTATGCGTTGAGACTTCTTTAGCTCGGTAATGAGCCAAATCTTCCGGGGTGGAAATCGCGAGCTCGTTTCGTTGCTCTTCCTGTGGCGAAAAGTCGCGACTAGGTTTTTGATTTTCTCAAAAACTGTGGCGTAAGCGTTGGCCATAGGCGCAGTGGCTGCTGGAGTTGTTTTACCAGCGTTGTTGCGAACTGCGATGTTTCGTATTTCCAGACATCTTTTTGATCAAGCGTTTTGCGGATATGAATTAGAGTAATCCGTTGATTAAGCGTTTAAGCACACACCAATTAACCTAATGTGCCAACAATACCACAATCGAATAGTATGTCATTGTAGCATTTTAGGATCGAATCCACAAGGAACTAGTGATCTATAACACCAAGAATACACAAGCTTCCTTAATCTAAGCAAACAAGAAGATAGATGATTTGTAACAAGCTAATATCCTAGAAATATAAACAAGGTGATCTCAAATCCAATCAAGAAATAAGTGCAAGAATTCAATCAAATACTAAGGATGGATCCATGGGCAAGGATAATTGATATAAGGTGATCAAGGTTCAATCTAGGATGTTCAAACAAAACAATCCACAAGTCTATAGGTCTAGATCTCATTCAAAATAGATTAATCCACTACCGTGATAATAATCCCTATGCTAGTCATGCATCAAACATCAACTCCCGTTGGCTAACACATTCAAGCATGCATAAATCACAAGTCTACTAACCACTTAAACATCTTGGACATCAACTGCCGTTGGCCAAATATGTAAAAGACAATGCTAAGTTCATTCAAGCATTTTAACAAACACCTTCCGGGCGTAAAATAGCTTAAGGTCTAGATGAGAGTGATCAAGTCTAATCTAGCATTAAGAACACTTAGCAAGCATAAAACATTGTTAATCAAGCAATAAACATCCTAAATATCCACATAATCCCCCTAATCTATCTAACCCATGAATCACAAGGTCACTACTCACTAATCTCCCTGAGAAACCTTAAACCCATGTAAGGATCAAGGCTAATCATGTTAATGAGTAAGAGAAACACAGATATAAGATGAAGTATTTCCTTAGATTATCAAAAGATTCAAGCTTTTACAAGTTTAGACAAAGTCTTGAGAGAAAAATGAGATAAAACTAGGGTTTTGGAAGCTAAAACTATTTATAAGAGGTCTAAACTCGTCCTGGTTTAGTTGAATTAAACCGGGTCAAACCGGATTAAACCGGTCAACAGCTCAAAATCTCGACCGCAAGCGGGTTCTTTCTTCCGCTCCAGCAAGCCGCTACCAAGCTCGCAGCGGTTACCTTTGACCGCTGTATCATGTCGATATCAAACAGGGAGGTGATATAGAGCGAGCGGCCAAGCAACAGCCCTCACCTAGCCGCCGTGGCACTTCTTCGTCTTGGCCAAGCTCGTGGTGGTGGTTCAGTTTGTGCTCCAGCCTGCAGCACCGGACTCGCCCTCTGCAACTCTGTCGAGGCTGGGCTTCAGATCGAGAAGCTCGACAGCTCCTCTGCCATGGTCGTCGCGTCTGTCTCGGCTACGAACCTCACCGTGACAAAGCTTTCTCAACAACCATTGATGAACCTCGAGCTCAGGAGCGATCTTCAACCAATCCCGAGGCTGCGCCGCCGGAATACCTCGTCGGAGTCATCCTCGTCGTCAATTCACTCCTCGCCGAGCTCCATCGTCGTGGACATCTTCAGATCGTGAAGCTTGAGAGCTCCAATGGTGATCTTTGCCCTTTTTGCACATCTGGCCCTTAGACTTTTGGATATTTAACTTTTCGACCCCAAAACTATCAAATGTGCAGAAAGGTCCACCCGAGTCAACCCCAAAGCTTTTGATTGTGCAATCTAACCCAAGGGAATATTCTGAAACTGCAACCTTGGTCCCTGAACTTTGGATAACTTCATATTTGACCCCAGACTTCCATAGTGTACAGCTTAGCCCTTGAATTTCGCCCCAAACTTCCAAATAAGCATTCCAACCCCTATGATATGCAAATGAGTATGCAAATACAACACAAAGACCTAAATGCAACCTAAAATGATCATAATAAGCTAAAATATGAATCTAAAACTTATAAAACTCATGAGATATCATCCGTACCACCCCTCCTTCTAGCGCCAAAATGTGGGTACCGAAATTCACACTGTCGATTTCCGTAATCGGAGGAAAGTCAAGCAAGCCTAACTTTCCCTGAGGTCCTGGATTCTCTGCGAGAGCGAAGGACAAGTGACCAAATAAATGCGAAAAATATGAAAAGATAACAAAACAAATTTATAGAAAAGGTAGATCTTATTTCGAATACGCGTAAGAGCGTTGTGATCATTACAAGAGATTATAAAAGCTTCGGCCGCAAGAGCTGTCAGCAAATTACCTAGTTCGAGCAACCTAAAACCTTAAAACTAGTTGAGTCGCAGCTCGATAACAGAAGACAGAAAAGATACGAAAAATCGTATGAAAGGCTGCCTACGTACCCCTTTCGAGGATCCAGCCGAACCTAGTTCGATTGAAAGAGTAGAACAAGAGATCGAACAGCCTTTGCGAGTTCGTCTAGTAATCGAGTGCTAGTCATAGAAACAGAACATGTCGAGAATAATGCCTAAAGTTTCTAAGTGCAGAGAGTTCTATGAGTAAAAATAATTGTCATGAGTAGGAAAGTTTCGTCCCTCTGCATCTTCGACCTCGACATCCTTATATACTCCTCTAGAGGCGGTTTGCTCTTTCCCTTTCTGCCCTCGGTCGAGTTTATCACTTCGCGGAAATATTCCATTTTTCTTCGATCTTTGTATTTATCTTCGGAAACTTCACATTTATCCTCCGAACTTGACATTTATCTTCTCCTGCATAACAAAAGATAAACAGTCATAACGACTGAGCTTGATTTCGTATAAAATCGTAAGTGGGCTCTTAGCCGCGTTTTGAGTCCTTTCGGGCCATTTTCCGACTTAGGCGTTTTTACGATTTTGTAAAAAGAGCTCTTTTGAAACAACATCGATTCCGAAGAACATTCAAATTTCTCGTATAGCGTAGGCATTTCGAGGTGTTCAGCTAACCGTTGCCGTTTTATACGATCAATCCAAATGTTTATTCGAGAGAATGAGTTCTTGCAGTTTTTAAATCATAAAGTTCCAACGGTGACTCCAATCGAGATGAAACAAGAGCAGGTTTGATCTAATCCCAAAGGGGGGGGGGAGTTACGAGGACGGGACGAAGACAGGCTGATTGATCTAACTCGCCGAACGGGCGACTTGGACTGCATGTTCGGTCCAACTCGCTGAACAGGCGAGTTGGACGGCTTGCTCGATCCAACTTGCCCATTCGGCGAGTTTGACTGATCCAACTCCCCGAACGGGCGAGTTGGCCGGTGCATCCGGTCCAAATCGCCCCTTCGGCGAGTTGGAAGATGGGTGTTTCTTTGTCCGGGATCCGTTGTCTGAGGCCTTGAGTAACCTTTCTCAAAGACTTATAGTGTATCCTTTTCGGCATTGTTACGAACTTGATTTTTGGTTTTCACAGTTCCCTATCTTTTGAATTTTATCTCTTTTTTTCAAAGAGGACATTTCCGGGGAAGTTTCCGACGTTGATTCCGTCGCAACCGATTTTGACCCCAACAACATTCATTATATAACTTAGTCCAGGGGAATATTTGAAATCTACCATATAAGAACTAAAAAAAGTATTTCTTCTTTACAAAATTCGATACATACCAAATGATCGATTAATAAATTAGTAAATGCTAAAAAAACTTTTCCAGAATGAGTTCAATCAAATAAAGTAATATGAGTAGAAATCAACATTAATTTCTTCTGAAGATAAAATGAGAATAATTTAGTGCATGTTCTCCAGTATTTTAGAGATAAATCTCAAATATACCATTTAAATAAACAAAATGAATAATTTTTGTATAAAATTTCGTGAGAGGATTCAAAATGAAACTCTAAAACTGAAATTCTAAATATTTTTTAATTGAATATTCTAAATCTGATGGAACGATGTCACTAGAAATAAGTATCAGAACCGACACAAGCATGGTCGAGTGGTACGGCGGGTTCAGAAAGGTGCTAAGCACACGGGGTTCAAAACCAAACAAACTCTGATTTACCGGCTTGTGTGGCCATGCAACACGAGTATCTAATTTCTATTGCGAACAACCGAGTCTATCTGGCACCGGTGGATAGACGCCCAAAGAAATAGTCGGTTTGATTTCGGCTCGGATACCCTCGGTTATCGAAAACAATATATATTCAAAATGCTAAGAATATGTGGATTTTTATTGAATAAGGTATTTTGAATATATAATTATATTCCACCGTGGAATGATACAGTTAGGAAAAATAATTTTATGTTTTTCAAGATAGAAAGTGTAACATTCATAATATAATTAAGTTCATGGGGAAAATTCGAAATCTACCATATAAGAACTAAAAACATTGTTTATTTTTTACAAAATTCGATACATACCAAATGATCGATTAATAAATTAGTAATTGCTAAATTTTTTTTTTCTAGAATTTGGTCAATCAAAAGAGTAATACGAGTAAAAATCAACATTAATTGCTTCTTAAGATAAAATGAGAATAATTTAGTGCATGTTCTCCATTATTTTAGAGATAAACCTAAGATAAACAATTTAAATAAACAAAAAGAATAATTTTTGTATAAAATTTCCTGAGAGGATTGAAAACGAAACTCTAAAACAGAAATTCTAAATATTTTTTAATTGAATATACTAAATCTGATGGAACGATGTCACTAGAAATAATTATCAGAACCGACACAAGCGTGGTTGAGTGGTACGGCGGGCTCGGAAAGGTGCTATGCACACGGGGTTCAAAACCTACCAAACTCTGATTTACCGGCTTGTGTGGCCATGCAACACGAGTATCTAATTTCCATTGCGAACAACCGGGTCTATCTGGTACCGGCGGACAGACGCCCAAAGAATTAGTCGGTTTGATTTATGCCCGGATACCCTCGGTTATCAAAAACAATCTATATATAAATACTAGAACCTAATGATAAAAAATAGATATATAGGTGACATATTTCTTATATTCCTAGAAAAACATTGAATCTTTATCATCTAATATATCAAAACTGTATATATTCTTTTAAAAATCATATGCAAACCCAAAACATAGCATAAGTTGCAAAATTGTATGAAAATATAGTTTTTTCAATAAAACTCGTCAAACTGAGCCATATAAGTAGAAATAAACATTAGAGGTTATTACTTATAAAAACAAAGTCGTCAAACCGTTCCATCTCTCTCTCTCTTCAAATCGTCATTTGCCTCTCTACTGCCGGTGCGTGAGTCGATGGTGGACATGGCTTCTCCTTTTTTATTCTTTGTTCTTTTTGCTGGAGCTTCACTGGTTTTCTCTTGTTTTATTAGTAATGTTTCCGAGGCCCAATTCTTTTTATTTTTAGTGGTTTGGAAGAACCGAAGCCATACGACATAGTTGCTGTCGATCCTGGTTATGCCAGATCTCCTATCTCGTTTCTTTTCTGGCTACTATTCCTTTTAGGGATGTCGGAGAAGATTAGACACCATCATATCTAGAGTTTTATGTGGAAGAAGGCTAGTTCTGGCATCTCAAAAGTGTCGGTGATTTTACCATGTTACTTATTCAGTTGCTCCCCCGACGTCTTATGGGGTAGCTGCTGAGGTGGTGTAGCTTGTCGGGGATGCTGGGCTTAACCACCATTGTAGGCGGTGGGGGGGGGGGGGGGGGGAGGGGCTTTAGGTCAAGGCGGTTGGTGGTTAGAAGATGACTTTTCTTTATGTGTAGATCTAGGGTTTCTATTCAATTGGTTTAATCTAGTTTTTACTAGATTGATTCCGGTTCACTCGAATTTTAGTTTGTAAACGAAGGAAATTAACTGGTTTAAAGGGGATAACTATTATATTAACAGAAAATGTGAAAGTTAATCCAGAGATATTCAACTCATGAGAAGCCAAAGCCCTAACAGATGAGAAAAAAAAATAAATTAATTCATATAAAATGTAGATGCTCAAAAGTACCAACATAGTGTTGCCATGATTGGTGCAATGTCTTATAAGCCTTTATTTATTAATGAATAACGAAGCCAAAAATATTTCATTACCTGATTAAAAAGTCCGAAAGATTCTTGCTGAGTCTGATGACAAAACAATATAACTTCTAATCATTATTTAGCTAAAACTAAAGAAACAATGAACATGTAAAATGAGTATACACTACAAAGACTGCGACGACCTTCCTTTTGAATGTTTATTTTAAAACGGAGGCATCATTAAAAATAGATAGACTTGTAAGATAATATGTAATGGAAAATACGGCAATGAACAATTGTGGCGACACTATGAACTTGGCCACTCCAGAACGAGGACTGATTATACAATGATGACAAAGTTTAAGAATATTGACTATAAATAGATAACAACACATATTATATGTCTCACCAACGTTAAGTTTATTGACAAGAAAAAGAAAACGCCAAGTTTAAGAAAAAGCAAGGCAAAACCGAAAGAAATGGCAAAGAACATCAACTCAGTCAGCATCACCGTTCTCTTGTTCGTCCTCTTGGTGGCTTCCACCGGTAATTTTAAGAAAAAAATTCTCTATCGTATTTTGTAGTTGTATTTTAGTTTTCTTACGCTGATGAATATGTCAACATGCAGAAATCCTCAAGAGCGAGGCTCAAACATTTTGCTTCGAGTGCGGACCGGTGCCGTTCCTAGGTACAAATGCGGATTGCTTTAACTGTTGCAAAACCAAATACGGGAGTCCTCCTGTCGTTAGTGGCGTTGTTGAGGGAAGTGAGAAACACTGTCATTGCTATTGTTGATCCTTGAAATAACCTCATGCAATCACCATGTGTAACATTTGTTTTCAGTCGGTGACATGTCTGTTTGTTTATGCTCAAGCTTCTTTTGCTTCCCAATAAAACATTAAGGGCAAAACTTATCATTGCTTTGCCCCAAGTTTACGCCTATGTTGTGTGTACTTTTATTTCATTATGAATACAAAAAGTTGTTTTGTGTTTGTGTTCCTCGTTTAAGTTCCCAATACGCTTAGTCTTTTTGTCGCTAAAAAGTATCTATAAATATTGAAGTTGTATAAACTCGTTTGTGTCTTGACATGTTCACTAGGTAGAAAAATAAAATTTGCTATATATAATACCAAAATCGGTTTTCATCCCCAAAAAGAGTTCTATAGTGAACAGATATATAATTATATATTCAAAATGCTAAGAATATGTGTATTTTTACTGAATAAGGCAGTATATGGAATGATACAGTTTGGAAAAATAATTTTATGTTCTTCTAGATAGAAAGTGTAACATTCATTATATAATTTAGTTCATGGGGAAAATTCAAAATCTACCATGTAAGAACTAAAAAAAGTGTTTCTTCTTTACAAAATTTGATACTACCAAATGATCGATTAATAAATTAGTAAATGCTAAAAAACAAATTCTAGAATTAGGTCAATCAAAAAAATTAATACGAGTAGAAAACAACATTAATTGCTTCTTCAGATAAAATGAGAATAACCACGTGTTAGTGGTCCAGTGGTTAAACTCAACCTGGGAAGTCATGGGTTCGAGTGCCGCTGGAAAGTGATTATCTTGAGGGACCTTCGGGCCCAATATGGAGAAGCTTGCTAACGTGTGGCCACTGGTGAGATTTACATGGGGTGATCACCAGCCCTCCTGGATGCCTCGGCAGGCTCTCCGGCTAAGCTCCGGTGGACGGTCATTGGCGCTAACGGATCCTCTCGAGGCTCCGGATACCAGGATCATCAAAAAAAAAAGAAAAAAAAAAATGAGAATAATTTAGTACATGTTCTCCATTATTTTAGAGCTAAACCTCAAATATACCATTTTAATAAACAAAAAGAATAAATTTAATATCAAATTCTCTGAGAGGATTCAAAACGAAACTCTAAATCTCAAATTTTGAACATCTTTTTAATTGAATATACTAAATCTGATGGAGCGGTGTCACTAGAAATAAGTATCAGAACCGACACAAGCGTGGTCGAGTGGTACGGTGGCTCGGCAAGGTACAAAGAACACCGGGCTAATTTCCATTGCGCACAACCGGGTCTATCTGGCGCCGGTGGACAGACGACCAAAGAATTAGTCGGTTTGATTTCTGCCCGGAAAACCTCGGTTATAAGAAAAAAATATATATAAATACTAGAACCTAGTGATAAAAAGAGATATATAGGTGACATATTTTCTATATATTCCTAGAAAAACATTGAATTTTAACCATCTAATATATCAAAACTATATATATGCTTTTAAAAATCATATGCAAATCCAAAACATAGCACAAGTTGCAAAATTATATGAAACTATAGTTTTTTCAATAAAACTCGTCAAACTGAGCCATATAAGTAGAAATAAACATTAGAGGCTATTACTGATGAAAAGAAAGTCGCCAAACCCTTCCATCTCTCTCTAGGCTCTCTCTCTCTCTCTCTTCAAATCGTCATTTGCCTCTCTACTGCCGGTGCGTGAGTCGATGGTGGAGAAGGCTTCTCCTTTTTTAATTCTTTGTTCTTTTTGCTGGAGCTTCACTGGTTTTGTCTTGTTTGATTAGTTATGTTTCAGAGGCCCAATTTTGTTTTTTAGTGGTTTGGAAGAACCGAAGCCATACGACATAGTAGCTGTCGATCCTGGTTAAGTCAGATCTCCTATCTCGTTGCTTTTCTGGCTAATATTCAGTTTCGGGACGTCAGAGGAGATGAGACACCATCAGATTTAGAGTTTTAGGTGGAAGAGGGCTAGTTCTGGCATCTCAAAAGTGTCGGTGATTTTGCCATGTGACTTATTTGGTTGGTCTCCCGACGTCTTATGGGGTAGCTGTTGAGGTGGTGTAGCTTGTCTGGGATGCTGGGCTTAACCACCTTTGTAGGCGGTGTGGGGGGGAGGGCCTTTTGGTCGAGGCGGTTGGTGGTTAGAAGACAACTTTTCTTTATGTGTAGATCTAGGGTTTCTTTTCAATTGGCTTCTTCCAGTTTTTACTATACGCGGCGCCGTCTTGGTCTTTTGGAACCCTAACCCAGAAGAACCCTAAATTGTTCTTGCTTGCGTTCCAGCTCGTCAGCATCCGATCAGCTACAGCCCTAAGGTGTTCCTGATCCTAGACGACCTCAGTTTCCAGTTCACATCACAGCCAGCTTGAGTTCCCAATCAACCAGCTTGCGAACTCGATAGGAAGAAGGCAGCTCGCGTCCGCGTCGCAGCCCGCGTCCGAGGTTCATCCGTTCATCTTGGAGGTCCGGTTTCTACAATCTGCGAAACAAAGGTAATCGAAAATTCCGAGAACATGAATCGAACCTGGTTTTTTTGTAAAGATTGAAACCCTAAAATCAGAACTCTAAAGATGAAAGCCATAGGAAAAATAGATCAAATCCTAAAGAGTAAATCGGAGCTCGAATAAGTCCGATCTCCTAAACCATAATTCGAGATTGATCCATTGATCAATTAAAATCAAAGTCTTAATGATTTTGAATCTCAAATCAAATTTCCTTGATCAAAGATCAAAGTTTCGAAATCCCTAAAACCCTAAATTGGAAAATCGGTTTTAATTGTTTGATTTGAAACTTGATTGTTTTATTTGATCACCTAGAAATATTGCTAGGATAGTTTAAACTCGAATCTGAATTGCTTGACTTGTTTAAACTAAAAACTTGATAAGCCCTTGATTATATCATCTCGTTGCCGTGTGGCTCATCTTGGCCGTAAGGCATTGCTTGAATGTTTAAATGTTTAAAAACACTTAATCTCGATTTATATTCCTAAAGGCCTTGAAACCTTAATCTTAAAATCGAATCCTACTAATGTTTAAACCGAAACCTTAGAATTGATTAAGATTATTTGCATACATATGAATCTGAATATGGATTGCATTCATACTGTTTAAAAAGAATCGACCAGCATGTAGTTTATAAAATGTTGAAACCGTTTGCATTAAGTAGAACTACATGGCCGTGTGGCTTGATGATTGTTTCGCACCATGGTCGATTAGATTGCTTGATTTTCATAAATGCGTAAGACATGTTTGTGGCCGAGCTTGTTGATTATCTTGTGGCCACATGATGGGATTCAGATGTCGAAAATGTCAAACAGAGACTATGCAGCCTTTAATCTCTCCGGAGATAACTAATTACAGTGGGCGCTAGATACAAAGATCAGTCTAAGGTCAAAGGGACTTGGTGATACTATCATCAAGGGCAACAATGAGACCGATAAGAATCGGTACATGGCTATAAGTATTATACGCCATCACCTTATTGAAGGTCTAAAAGATCAGTACATCACGATGGAAAATCCACTAGAACTTTGGGATGCATTACAGCATAGATATGATCACCAGAAAACGGTGTTACTTCCAAAGGCTAGAAACGACAGGAAGAATCTTAGATTCTTGGATTATAAGTCGGTGGATGAGTACAATTCAGTCTTATTTAAGATGGTCTTGATGCTGAAACTTTGTGGTGAAGTAGTAACCGAAGAAGAGTTACTTGAGAAGACTTACTCTACATTCCATTCATCGAATGTGATACTGCAACAGCAGTACATAATGAAAGGCTTCGCCACATATACTGATCTGATCTCGTGCCTGCTTCTGGCCGAGGCAAACAATGAGCTCCTGATGAAGAACAGTGAAGCTAGACCTGTTGGAACAGCACCATTACCGGAAGCTAATGAGGTTGAAAAGAAAGAACCCAACGAGTGCAATTACGTTCAAAACAATAAGAGATCACACGGCAATGGCCGTGGTGGTTACAAGGGGCGTGGCAGTGACAATTACTCGAACAGCCGAGACAACTACTCGACCGGCCGGAAAGGAAACCACAATAACCGTGGTCGTGGTTCCAATTATGGCCGTGGCCGAGGCAGTTATGGCCGTGGTCGAGGCGGCATATTCAAACCGTCTTACTCGACCAAATCCGTTTGTCACAGATGTGGAATGGGAAACCATTGGGCCAATAACTGTAGAACCCTAAGCACTTATGTGAGCTCTACCAAGAAAGTCTGAAGAACAAGAACCCGGAGGTTCACCTGGTTCACGATTCCGGATATGAGGCCGATAATGATTCCGACATTGCTAAAGATGACCAGATGGACTTTGAGACTTCTGATTGTCTCAAGGACTAAATTTCGATACGACTTGTTTTATTGCTTTATGATTTGCTTTGATGTTTCACGATTATATATATATATATATAATAAGAATTGATTTTGAATTCATTATCTTGCCTGATATTACTTGAACATATGAATGATTCTATTTTTGCCTAAAGGGCATAATACCAAGTAAGAAATCATGAAAGGGGTATAGTAAGCCTAGTAAAGAAACTATGGCTAAGGCATTGCCTATAAGGCATTATACACACCCAATAATATGTGACCCATTGAGTTATGATAATATGGTTTCTAAATAGAAACAATGGACAAACAAAAAGAAACAAGTTCCTTCATATTTTGAAAGAAAAATCGCCTAAGACCTTATAAGAAAATGGTCAAAACTATACCTTATCATCTCTACTGATTTTAAACTATGCTACAAGATCAGTATGATAAGAGGCAAGAGAAGTGGTGACTATACTGATATATCCCACGAAATTTTACACTATATGGCATGATAGGATTAGCCATCCTAAAGTTGAAAACTTGATGCAAAGATTAATATTGAAAAGGCACAAAGAATTATCCCGTAAAAGATCTCACGTTGTGAAACATGTACACAAAGGAAAACTCATTAGGCTTAATTGTCACAAGCACCACGACCTTATAGTATGGTCATGAGGGGGAGAGAGGATAAACCCACCCATGATCAATACTACAAGTTCGTGTACCACTATGGTCTAAGACCATGTTATATGGCTCGGCCATTACTCGGCCATAAAGGACCATTACTCGTAGAGGCCATGATACAAATGGCTAAACCAAAGAGGCCATTACCCGGCTGAAGAGACCATGAGAATAAACGGCTCGGCCGTGACTTGGTCGTGACTTGGCCGCATAGTGCAGGCTTAGCCGCATAGTGCAGGCTTAGCCGCACACGTTCCATTACCTATAAAGGTTCGGCCAAGTAAGCTATTACCTATAAATGATCGGCCATGTAAGCTATTATCTATAAGGATAAGACTATAAAGTCTATAAGCTTGGGGACATTATGAATTTACATGTATAGAATGATAATATGCGTCAAGCCATATAAGTAAGCATAGATATTCCCATCTCAGATTATATATGGGTCATAAAACCAGACATACACCATCTTAAGAGATTTTGAATAATCCACCACATACATATATGTGCCGTCTAAGATGGAACCTCAGAAGAGGATTGGGAATATATAAGAATAAGATATTCTCCACGAATTCAAAGGACCGTGAGCCAAAACATGGGTGATTAAAATAGTGGCCAGGTACGGATTGCATGAAACAAATGAATCCGGATATTCAATATTAAAGGAGAAAGATTATAAGCTGGACAAAGAAAGATTAAAAAGTAAAAGAATGATAAGAATGGTTTTAACCATCATTGTCTTGGCAAAGATCCTCGGACTAGAGATTATAATTTAAGACGTCCAAAGAAAGATTATATAAAGCTAGCTAATTGAGAAGCTAATCGAAATGCCAGACACTGACCCGAGAAATGACTAACCAGCTTAGCACCAAATGAATGTCCTAGAAGAGACATAATCAAGTTGCTATAGAGTCTATACAATATAGACCAAGTGTTCCATAAGATAAAGGGATCTCGGATAGAAAGGAATGGTGCATGGGATGATAGATCCGACATCATACTAGAAACCAAACAGACATTGAGAAAAGGCTGCGCAGCTACACATCTAAGGTACCAAACCATGTAGTCTTGGGACGCCAAGCTACTAGGTAATAAATGTCCTGGATAATAAGATCTCAAATCCATTGGATCATGTCTGGAACATAATGGAACCACATGAAAGTGTCGAGACACACACACATTTGTATAAAGATACATAAAGTTATAGCACTTGAACATAAAGAGATGAACGAGGATCATGAACCCACGAATGAGTACTCATACAATCATAAGATCATAGAGATCAGAAAGATAAAACGTGGAGGTTCAAAGTATCTAAAAGAGAGATGGGCGTATTGGCCATATACATATACAGAAACGCCATCTGATCAACCAGTGAAATAGATGGATCTTGTGAGATAAAGAAACCGTGAGAAAAGGCACATGATCACAAGGTCTAGAGTGTTCATGTTTTCCTAATAACAGCATTCGATTATAGCTTGTTACACAAGGTACTCACATAGATCAAAGGAACAGATTATAAGGAGATAAACTCCTATGTGGTGGTTGCTGCTACAAAATTTTCGAAATTGAAAATGGTCTGGTCATATGAAAGAAATTAGATACAAATGATGTAGTAAGCAGTATATGGATCACTGGATAAGATGAAAGAACAGCTTTGTTCCTAAGCTGATTCATGGACTGAAACATAAATCAGCTGCATATAGTATGTAAAAGAAATTGATCACGCATGATCATTGATCTTGGAGTTGTATAAACGACAATCCAATACAGTCCATACATTTGAAATTCCTTGTGATTATACTAAACCTAAAAGAGGTTAGTAGGCATAGAATAAATCTATGTGGGTGTCCGACCAAAAGCGTCCGGTCCCGGCCCTTCAAACTAAAGATGTCCGACTCTGTCCGTCTAAGGGCGTCCGGCTCTTAAGCAAAGAACGTCTGGCCCTTCTACTAGACACGTCCAGCTTTTAAGACTAAAAGACGTCTGACTCTTCTTCTTGATCACGGGCCAGTAGAGACAAAAGATCAACCGGATACAAATTTATTGTAGTCCATAAGCTTGTGAGAGCCGAGATCTATGACCTAATAATATATATATTTCAGTGTGTGATATAATCCACAGCAATAGAGGTCATAAGACACCATCAAGAGACTACAATGTCCGAGATAGATATGGTACTGCCTAAGGTAAAGAAATCGATGACCACATCCATGAGAGTGTTCGGCCGCAGAGCCATAATAAGAGATTATAAACTCACAGCAAAGATCATTGATCTTGAACACTCATGAGACAAGTAGTGGACATGTATAGACGAGGTATATGACCCAGACATGGATCGACCAGATCGAGACATAGGTTCATGATAACCATGTCTAGTACATTGTCCATAAGTACTTGGATTATCCGACCATAGTAAATAGTTAAGAGTAGACGATCACGTCTAGACTATGGACATATGCAAACACGATTTCCAAAGACCCAATAGTGATCTCCGAGGACAATGTGATTCACATTGCTTGGCACATATGCTTTACCGGGACACTCGATGTCAAAGGACATGAGAAACGACCTAAGAAGTCGAAGTGGTCTAAATACGGTTCAGTAATGAAACTGGCCGATTATTCCCATCCTATACATACAGGAAATATCACGCACCAAGATGCGTAGAATGTAGAACCTACACTGAGGTTCAAATCAGGGGGAGTAGTGCGTGTTGTACTCTTTTTCCTTCATCATGATTTTGTCCCACTGGGTTTTCCTAATAAGGTTTTAATGAGGCAATATGAAGCGTACTACAGATCCTGTATGGTTATGGCATCCAAGGGGGAGTGTTATAAATCATGGAGTGGATTGCCATTAACCAAGACAAGAGGAGAATGCCCGTCGGCCACATCAAGCCCAACCGCGGCCGCAAGGAGGAGAGAGAGTCGGCCAAAGCCTTAGCCGACTTAGGATATAGATTGTTTCATTTTCTATGTTTTAGTAGTTTTCCTATTTCCTGTTGGATTAGGATTTGTACTCTTTCCTTTTATCTCTATCTTGTAATACTTGTATAAGGAACCCCTTTGTTCATTAATAAAAACATAGAAATATTCAGTCTCTAAACTCTCTATTTACAACAATTAGAGGTTATTACTTATAAAAGAAAATCGCCAAACCCTTCCATCTCTCTCTCTTCAAATGGTCATTTGCCTCTCTACTACCGGTGCGTGTGAGTCGATGGTGGAGATGGCTTCCTTTTTTATTCTTTGTACTTTTTGCTGGAGCTTCACTGGTTTCTCTTGTTTGATTAGTTATGTTTCAGAGGCCCAATTCTTTTTATTTTTAGTGGTTTGGAAGAACCGAAGCCATACGACATATAGAGGTGTCAAATGGGCGGTCCGGTCCGCCCATGGGCTAGACCTATCCAATTGAGTTTGGGTGGGCTATGGACGCAACGAAATAGTAAATCGTCCAATTGGTCAAAAGACCAATTGGTCTAAGGTCTAATTGGGCAAAGACCAAATGGACAATGGGTGTCAATGGGCCTTCTAAAAACATATTTTCCTGATTTGGAAAAAATATACTTTTACAATTTATTGAGAAAACACCATTTTAGCGAAAAATCAAAATTTTACAATTTTGATATAAAAACGTAATTTTATAGTTATGGAGGGAATATATTATTTTACGTTTTTTGCGGAAAACTATAATTTTACGGTTTTAGCGGGAAATGTAACTTTACGTTTTTGGCGGAAAAACGCAATTTTACGATTTTGGCGGGAAACCGTGATTGCTCGGTTTCGGCGGAAAAATATGATTTTTGGTTTTGGCGGGGAAACGTAATTAAATGGTTTTGACGGAAAAATGTAATTTCTCGGTTTTAGCGTGAAAAAGTGATTTCTTAGTTTTGGCGGGAAAGCATGATTTCTTGGTTTTGGCAGGAAAACTGATTTCTCGGTTTTGGCGGGAAATAAGTGATTTCTTAGTTTTTGTGGGAAAACGTGATTTCTCGATTTTGGCGGGAAAACATGATTTCTCGGTTTTGAAGGAAAAATGTAATTTCTCGGTTTTGGCGGGAAAAAGTGATTTCTCAGTTTTGGTGGGAAAACGTGATTTCTTGGTTTTGGCAGGAAAAAGTGATTTCTCGGTTTTGGCGGAAAAAGTGATTTCTTAGTTTTGGCGGGAAATCGTGATTTCTCGGTTTTGGCAGGAAAAAGTGATTTCTCGGTTTTGGAGGGAAAATGATTTCTTAGTTTTGGCGAGAAAACGTGATTTTTTGGTTTTAGCCGGAAAACGTGATTTCTCGGTTTTGGCGGAAAAACGCAATTTTACGATTTTGGCGGGAAAACATGATTTCTCTGTTTTGGCGGTTATCTAGTATTTAGGGGGGGGGGAATAGTTTTGTAATTTTAGAGATAAAATGTAATTTCAAAGTTTTAGAGGAAAAAAAAAATTGATAAATACATTTGGATGTCCATTGGTATGCCCATTTGGACATGGTCTCTATTGGTCTTGGGCATTTGTTTAGACCATTGTCCAATATGGACCACCCAATATTGCCCATAACTTAAATGGTCCAACTGGACAAGCCCATTTGGGCTATGGACGGACCATTTGACAGCTCTAACGACATATAGTTGCTGCCTTCCTGGTTATGTCAGATCTCCTATCTCGTTGCTTTTCTGGCTAATATTCCGTTTCGGGACGTCGGAGAAGATGAGACACCATCATATCTAGAGTTTTATGTGGAAGAGGGCTAGTTCTGGCATCTCAAAAGTATCGGTGATTTTGCCATGTGACTTATTCAGTTGCTCTCCCGACGTCTTATGGGGGTAGCTGCTGCTGAGGTGGTGTAGCTTGTCGGGGATGCTGGGCTTAGCCACCATTGTAGGGGGGGGGGGGGGGGGGGGGGGGGGGGGGTTAGGTCGAGGCGGTTGGTGGTTAGAAGACGACTTCTCTTTATATGTAGATCTAGGGTTTCTATTCCATTGGTTTAATCTAGTTTTTACTAAATTGGTTCCGGTTTTTCACTCGAATTTTAGTTTGTAAACCCAAGAAATTAACTGGTTTAAAGGCGATAGCTATTATTTTAACAGAAAATGTGAAAGTCAATTCAAAGATATTTAGCTCATGAGAAGCCAAAGCCCTAACAGATGTGAAAAAAAAAATTAATGCATATAAAATGTAGATGCTCAAAAGTACCAACATAGTGTTGCCATGATTAGGGCAATGTCTTATAAGCCTTTATTTATTAATGAATAACGAAGCCATTTTTTTTTTCATTACCTGATTAAAAAGTCCGAATGATTCTTGCTGAGTCTAACGATGACAAAAACAATATTACTTCTAATCATCTAATCTATTAATTTAGGGTCCTAAATTTATCTACTGTTGAAAGTTGTCATTTAAATTTTGGATCCTTTCATTTTTGTTTGAAAGTATCTTAATTTATGCACTACAAGAAAACAGCAAGGATACTGAGGGAAAAAAACGTCGGAATTTCGTCGGAATAACGTTATTCCGACGACATACCGACGAAAAAAGTCCTCGGAAATAATTCCTCGGAATTTATTCTTTCCTCGGAAATCCCTCGGAAGTTTCCGACGGAATTCCGAGGAAATTCCGAGGATCACTTGTTTGTCGGAAATGTCCTCGGAATATACCGAGGGAGAACTTCGTCGGGATATTTCCTCGGAGGACTCGATCGATCGATGCATTTTTGGACGTATATCCATCGATCGATCCGTTTATAAAAAAACGTTCGGAATATACCGAGGAACATCTTCCTCGAAATATTCCGAGGAACATGTCCCTCGGTATATTCCGAGGAACATTTCCCTCGGTATATTCCGAGGAAAGGTGTCCCTCGGTATATTCCGAGGAAGATGTCCCTCGGTATATTCCGAACGTTTTGTTATAAGCGGATCGATCGATGGATATATGTCCAAAAACGCATCGATCGATCGAGTAAAAAATATAATTAATTTCCTCGGAATGTAAAAAATATTAATTATTTTTAAACAATAAAATTTTTGAAATTTAAATTCGAAAATATAAAATTAAAATTGAAATCATATTAATTAATATTCAAAGTTTCACAAATAAAAATAAAACATTCCGAGTTTTTGGAAAAAAAAAAACTACGGGTCTGGCACGTCCGGGAACACCTCGTTCGGGTACATCCTCTGCATCATCTCCATCATTTGCTGGTTCAGCCTCCTCTGTGCCTCATAGCCCGCCTGTTGAGTCGCCATCTGGGTCTCCAACAAAGATATGCGATCATCCTTGTCCTTCAACTGAGCCGTAAGTACTTCTGGATCAACAAAGGGCGGTGGTGCAGAAGAAGGAGGAACCGACCGGGTGCGACGACCCAAACCGACCAAACGTCCCTTCTTCTTTGGAACCGACTGAATAGAAAATAGCCAAATTTACAAATTTAAACCAAGAAATAAATGAATTGAACTTTAAAAAAAAAGAACTTACGGATTCAACGATTTCGTTGATTCGAAACCGGGACAAGTTGGTCGATGCCGTCGAATCGTCATCCTCGGTTTGAAGCTGAAACACTTCGTCTACCACCTGAGTTTGGACCAGGTCGACCACGTCCCTCACAAGACCGTCATCAATCTGGCCGGTCTTCTTGTTGGTATACGCCCTCCTCATTAGGGCGAGATCATCAACCGGCTCGCCATCATTTTCTTCCGCCTTGAAAAAAAACATAAATCAAAGAAACATTAGAAATTAGAAGAAATGCACAAAAAATTAAAATTCTGAAACTCAAATAATTGAAGAAAAAACGGTTGAACTTACCATGCGATCTCCCAGAGTGGCAATAGATTGAGCACCCAAGTTATGCTTGTAGATGCCCTTCCCTTTACGGTCGCTCCTGCGGTTGGTAGAGTTGGTGGAAGAAGTTTCTTTCGTCTCTTCCTTATCCCATTGCGCACACAACTCCTTCCAGACCGTGTCGTTCATCGACTTTGGGACCTTTTAATAAAGAAAAAAAAATAGTTTATTAAATTAAAAAATAGTTTAATAAATTAAAAAATTATTTAATAAATTAAATCGAACCTTATTGATTTCCCACTTCTTCTTCCACTCGTGGATCTGCTTCCCATAGTTGTCCATAACTTTATGGACGGAGTGGTGATAGATAAAGAGCGTCTCATCGGAATTCCAGTTGAACTCTTGCTGAAAAAAAAACACAATTAGTAGAAAATTTATATTAAAGATTAAAAATAAAAGTAAAAAATTAGAATACTTACCGCAAACTGATGAAACCACAGAACCTGCTTGTCGGTAGGGAAGTGAGTGAAAGTCGGATGTCCCCTGTCGAGGGCCGAGTACATCATACGGTTGATCCATGCGCTGATCCCGTTCCCGGATCGGTTGAACCTAATAAAAAGAACAAACGGTTAATAATGAATCCAAATTTAAAGAAAAAAATGTTTAATTACCATGTTTGGCCCCGTCCATGTGGATACGGAGTGAAATACGGAAGATGGTCACGACCGGGCTGTTGAACCAACTCCGCAACACTCATCACTCCCGGAGGACCCGGAGGAGCAGGAGCGGATGCAGCAGCGGGAGCGAGAGGAGCAGGAGAGGGTGCAGCAGAGGGAGATGTATGGTTGGAGCTGTGGGGCGAAGGGGAATCCTGAAAATGGCTGGAATCCCGAGACTGGCTCCCCGTACCACCACGACCACGACGCTGTCGAGGCCGGATCTGATCATCATGAGACCTGTAAATTAAAAAAATATATTTAATAAATACATAAATATATAAATTAATTTTATTTAAAAAAAAAGTCTCAAATAATTTAATCACAAAAAAGATTTATAGATATTAAAAATATTTAATAAATATATAAAAATAGTTCTAATAAACAAAAAATAGTTTTAATAAATAAAAAATAGTTTAATAATTACAAAAAATAGTTTTAATAATATATATATATATTAAAAATATTTTTAAATCCCAAATAATAGTTTTTAATCAGAAAAAAAGTTTTATAGATATTAAAAAATGTTTTGTAAAATCCAAAAAATCGAATTTATATACAAAAAAGATTTTGTAAAATCCAAAAAATCGAATTTATATAGAAAAATCGTTTTGTAAAATAAAAAAATCGATTTTATATACAAAAATCAATTTTATAAATACAAAAAAAAAAAAAAAAAATTATACATCAATTCAACAAAACAAATTATTCAACCAAATCACAATTCTAAACCTATTATACAACCAAATCACAATCCTAACCAATCACCCTAACAAAAATCTATCAAAACTACACAAAAACCTAACAAATAGATCCTAAGAGAGTGGGATAGGGTCCTTACATGATTTGTGTAAGAGAAGGGGGAGATCGCCGGAGATATCGTCGGATTTGAGGGGGAAATCACCGGAGAGAAGAGAGGAGTCGCGCAGAGGAAGAAGAGAGAAATGGGGAAGAAGAAGTGGCTCGTGGTTATAAAACCTAGGGTCCAACGGAAAATATCCGTCGGAATTCCGTCGGAATTCTAATTCCAATTTTCGCGAAATATTTGCCTGGTAAAATGAAAATATTCCGAGGAAATACTGAGGAATATGTGTTTGGGGTTTCAAAACATCAATTTTATTTGCCGTATTTCATTTCTTATACAATTGTAATGCATACCATTGAGGATTCTTTGTATAGATGAGCATAAACCATGAAATAAAAATTTCAAAACTAATTGAAAGTATTCCCTTTACCGTTCATTAAAAAGTATAAGTGTTTCTCTTATGTTGTGGGATTTCGTTCATACAATCGAAAAAGTGTTAATTATGCGGTTAGGAACAAATTTTGACTTCATAATGAACGTAAGACACTTAATAAGGGTTATATAGGTGTTATTCAAACCGCAAAACGTTGTTTTCGGTTTAAAAACCCTATATCCTCGGAATTTCCTCGGAATATTCCGAGGAAATTCCGAGGAAACCCTTTTCTTCCTCGGAATTCCGTCGGATATTCCGAGGAAATTCCGAGGAACTAGTGTTTGGGGTTTCAATACGTCAATTTTTGTTTCTAAACGGATCGATCGATGTATATATATCGAAAAACGCATCGATCGATCACTAAGATGGATGAAAGCCGTAACAATGTGATCGATCGATTAGATTATACCATCGATCGATCGAATAAATCTCAAGCGTTCCTCGGAATATCCTCGAAAAATCTCATACGTTTTTTTATAAACTGATCAATCAATGTATATATATCCAAAAACGCATCGATCGATCACTAAGATGGACGAAAGCCGTAACAATGTGATCGATCGATTAGATTATACCATCGATCGATCGAACAAAATCTCAAGCGTTCCTCGGAATATCCTCGGAAAATCTCGCAGTTTTTTTTTATAAACGGATCGATCGATGCGTAATTGTACAAAAACACATCGATCGATGCGTGTGCGAACAGAATTATAAGGCAAAACCCGAACTTTTGGATCAAAACCTCAGAACTCTCATCCCCTCCGATTTCCCCTATAATTCGATCCCCCCCCTTTTTCTCTCTCTATAATCATCCGATTTGAACAATTTTGGGCTCTATTCCCCTTGATTTTTCGAGCTCTACCTGATTCCTACACTCGTTTTCACCCTAAGACATGTATACTCCGCGAATCTCCACATTCCCAAATCGTGTTCTTGAGCAATTTTTTGGGTTTTGTGAATTTCTTATTCCCGTGTTGATTCCTTGATCAAATATGCATGAAACAGATGTTTAAACATGGAATAGAACACAATTGTCTGTGATCAACGAGTTTGGAACAGGATTTGAGATGATTTAGGGATTGAGAATTTTTTTCAATTTGGTTTTTTTTATCATAACTCTCGCTTGTTTTTTATCAAAACATATACTGCATGCATACTCACTTGTTTCAAAGATTCTATTTTGTAGAGAATGAAGCGCACGAAAACATCGGCAAAGAAGAACACACAAGAAGAGGGTTCGTCTCAGCGAGAGAAGCAAAGGCCAAAGAAGTGGGATAAGTCTGATACCACCCACTACAACAACATGAAGAAGGTAGCCGTTCCGGCTACACAACTAGCATGTCCTGAGACGATGACAATATTGGGAATCAAATCAGACATTGAAGGGCTGTTCCAGAACATGGGTCTAGGCCAACTATGCAACCTCAACGAACCCACTTATCCTGAGTTGGTACGCCAGTTCATAGCATCCACATACGTCAGCCATCCCGATGATAGCCATCAGGAAGGTTTTCTGGCATTCGTAGTGCAGAAAGTATACTTTGAGGTATCTTTCACAGACCTCTGCGGACTATTTGGATTGAGTGCAGGGGAGAGGACATCTGGTCTTTATTGGACTTCAGAGCTGTTGAACTTCTGGGAAACGATTGGCACATGGGTTTATAGATCTTCTCAGGCAAAGGAGTCACTTATCCGGAGCCCAGTACTGAGATATGCCACACGCCTCATTGGCTCATTGCTATACGGGACAACCACAGCCGCATCAGTCACGCAATGGGAGTTGTGCCTCCTGTACCAAGGTGTGAGGCATTTGCTACCGGCATTTGGAAACTCTACATTCCGACCTGCTACTGCCTTCAACATGGGAGCGGTGCTGGCCGCAAACTTAGCAGGATACAAGGGGAAAGTAACCAAATCCAAGAGCAGTGCATGTGGATTTGGTGCAGTGATTACTCGGATCCTTACACATGTGGGTGTAGACTGCGAGAACCATCAGGTAGCACTGGACAGATCGAACAACATTGCTTGGAACTACCTGGATGTCAAAAATCTAGTAAGTAAGGAGTTCATAGCTGGTCCCCACTCGAGGATCCATCGGGATGGTCCTTACGTCTACGTATTCCAGGACCGAGCGAAGAAAACACTCTACTGCCACCTGCCTCAGATCGGCCTGACTGCTCTACTTTCAGAGGCTGCAGTTGAGTTCCTACCCCCTGCTACTGCACTAGTAGACAAGCCATCCTTCTTCACGCCAAAATATCATACCAAAGGCAAGGCCGTGGATGATGAAGAAGGAGAAGATGAGGCTGCACAAGCCATTCCAGATGATTCACAACCCCATCAGCTACTCCCATCAGACTCCAGCCAGTACAAGCTGCAAGAGCTTCCACCAAACGCCACTTCGCGCCAGCAACAACATTGGAGAGATCAGAGCATAAAGACAAACAACGACATGCTACACAAGATCTGAGCTGCCATTTCACGTATCAGGCCGTGTCGTTGCCAAAAGGATGATGTAGTTCATCGGGACAACTCTCCATCCAGCTCTGGTTCGGGTTCGAGTGGTACACACAGGGTAAGAAAGAGGTCTAAGAGACCCAAAGATGCAGGAACATCTGGAGCAGGAGACGAGGAGTAGGAGCTATGTTTTTTTTTCGGTTAATTTTGAACTTAGTTTTTTTTTTTTTTTTTTTTCTTAATTATGAGTTCGTATATCTTTTACATGGTTTCTTTGTTTTATTTGGTTGTGTTTTGAGTAGTTTTTAATTCGTATTCAGCTTTGCCTTGCTAGATAAACCAAATAACTAATATCCGAGGAAAGAGGTTATATCAAGTGTTCCTCGGAATTTCCTCGGTATTTTTTAAAAAAAAAATAAAATCAATGGTAGTCTGTTTCCGAGTCATCATCACCAGATGAATCTGAATCTGGATCTTGGTGAAACTCTCCAATCACTGGTTCATCCTCTACGTGAACGACGGCTTCCTCTCCGAAGTCGGTTAAATCGACTACAAGGCCAACTCCAGCTAAATCTTCTGCTGCACTAAAGTTGTCGGATGTGCTTGGTTGTAGTGGGTCTTCCAGCTCAGAACTTCTTTGAACTCGGCCTCTCGGGTTGAGTCTTGTAACAGTAACCCATGGATCATCTCTGTTCCTTACCCGGGGGTACTTGATATAACAAACCTGTAACATTTAGAAAAATTATAAATTAATACACATGATGATGAATCATTCTGAATAATTAACATTTCATTACCTGATCGGCCTGAGAAGCAAGAATGAAAAGTTCATAATATTGCAGCTTTCGCCTCGAATTTACTGATGTAACACCAAATGCATCTGTTCTCACACCTCGATCTAGAGTGTTGTCGTGCCAATCACAATAGAAAACAGTACAGCGCAATCCAACCATGCCCAAATATTTGATTTTCAAAATCTCATGTATGTGTCCGTAGTATACATCATCTCCTGATGCAGAACAAACGCCAGCATCATAAGTCGTACTCGAACGTCTCCTCTTCTGAGTTGTGAAAGCATATCCTCGAGTACAAAATCTCGGATATGACTTCACAACAAAGTTTGGTCCAACGACCATCTCACGTATCCAATCGTCAAATGTTTCACCTCTGGCCAAACCAGCAGACACCTATTAATAACACATATATATATGTTATATCAATAAATGTGAATTAGTATAAATATGTGATAAAATATATTTTAATTTGTTTAAAGCACTCACATAAGTAAACATCCATCCAGTAAATTCTCTCTGCTTCATTTCTTCTAGTTCGTCCTCTGTGGCGTATCTATACTCGAACCGCTTTTCTGCCATGAAAATCCTGTATATGATGACAATAATGTAATTAATTAAGATTTAAATTTCAACTTGTTAAAATAAAAATTTGTAAGCTAATTTATTTACCTCTCATATTGAAGAACGTCTTCGCAGTTGGTGAGCAAATATGTTTGCAAATGACTGCGCTCCTGCTCAGTAAGTCGACGGTCCTTTGGTTTTCCGCTAAGTCGTCCAACGTCTGTGAAAATGTCTGGAACCGTAACATGATATGTTGCCCGTTCGCCTCTATCATCATGCCGAGCAGGTCTTCTGTTTTTGGTCTGAACTTCTGCTGGAAAGTAGTACTCGGCAAAGTTTGAAGTTTCTTCATTGATCATCTGTGCGACTATAGAACCTTCCACCCTACTTAAATTTTTCACCATCTTCTTCAAATGGAACATATACCGCTCATACAGATACATCCATCTATACTGCACAGGACCACCAAGTTCCAATTCTCTTGCCAGGTGAATAACAAGATGCTCCATAACATCAAAAAATGAGGGAGGAAATATCTTCTCAAGGTTGCACTGAATCACGGCTATGTTAGTCTTCAAATTTTCAATACCTTCAAGAGTCACTGATCTCGTGCATAAATCGCGGAAGAAACCACTTATCCCTGCAATTGCTTCATGAACATTTCGTGGTAATAGTTCCTTGAAGGCGAACGGAAGGAGGCGCTGCATCATTACATGGCAATCGTGGCTTTTCAAGCCAGTAAACTTTCCTTCCTTTCTGTCGATACAGTTACGCAAATTTGATGCGTAACCGTCTGGAAATTCCACATCGTTTGAAATCCAATCAAAGAACGCATCTTTTCCCTCTGCATCAAGTCGGTATATGGGAAAAGGAGCCCTACCATTCTCATCAACATGAAGTTCTGAACGAGCACATATATCGACTAAATCCAGTCTTGACTTCAAATTATCCTTTGTTTTACCTTGAACATTAAGGATCGTGTTCATGAGATTGTCAAAAAAGTTCTTCTCAATATGCATGACATCTAAATTATGCCTTAGCAGATGATCCTCCCAGTATGGCAGATCCCAGAAAATACTTTTTTTGTGCCAGTTATGTAGTTCTCCAACAGCATCTACCGGAAAACGCTCATGTCCACCGACGTCTGGCGTCCTTTCTGCACCAAAATCTCTTAGTTGTATCTTCAAATCTTTCCCACAAATTTCCGGAGGTGGACTGTCAAACACCCTCTTGTTCTTCGTAAACAAATTCCTACTCCTACGATATGGATGATCAGGTGGTAGGAATCTCCTGTGACAGTCAAACCAACACGTTTTCCTTCCGTGTTTTAGTTGGAAAGCATCAGTGTTATCTTGACAATATGGACATGATAGCCTTCCATGCGTTGTCCATCCAGACAACATACCATATGCTGGAAAATCACTTATTGTCCACATTAGTACTGCCCGCATTTGAAAGTTTTCTTTACACAAAACATCGTATGTTTCAGCACCTTGAGCCCATAGTTGTTGCAACTCATATATTAGTGGCTGAAGAAACACATCAAGTGATCTCTTAGGATGCTCTGGTCCGGGAACGAGAATCGAGAGAAACAAAAACTCTCGTCGCAAGCACAAGTTTGGGGGTAGGTTGTATGGTGTAAGAATGACGGGCCATAGAGAATACTGTCTTCCACTCTTGCCAAACGGACTGAAACCATCAGTACATAATCCAAGGTAGACATTTCTTCTCTCATACGCAAAGTCGGGATACTTTGATTGGAAATGCTTCCACGCTTTTGCATCTGAAGGATGTCTGATCTCACCATCTGTTGAGTGCTCCGCATGCCATCTCATTGGTTGCGCTGTGCGTTCAGACAGATACAACCTCTGCAACCTTTCCGTCAAAGGTAAATACCACATCCTTTTATATGGCACTGGAACTCTTCCACTCGTATCTTTATAACGAGGCTTTCCACAAAATTTGCATGTAACACGCTGTTCATCCGCCCTCCAATAAATCATGCAGTTGTCGCTGCATACATCTATTACCTGATACGATAAACCAAGACCAGCTACGAGTTTCTGAACCTCGTAGTATGAACCAGGAGCTACATTATCCTCGGGTAGAATACCTTTTACAAAATCAGCAATCGCATCCACACAGTCTTCAGCCAAATTATAATCTGTTTTAATGCCCATCAATCTTGTAGCAGATGATAAAGCTGAATGACCATCTCTGCAACCTTCGTACAATGGTTGCTTTCCAGCATCCAACATATCATAAAATCTCCTAGCTTGTGCATTGGGTAAATCTTCCCCTCTAAAATGATCATTTACCATCTGCTCAGTACCTACACCATAATCTACATCCGTTCTAATTGGTTCTTCTAATCTAACCGCTGGCTGAGGTTCGCTAGTACTACCATGTTCATAATCAGTTTCCCCATGATGATACCAAATTTTGTAACTTCGTGTAAACCCACTCAAATATAGATGAGTCCAAACATCCCACTCTTTAATAACCTTTCTATTTTTACAATTAGAGCAAAGACATCTTAACATACCTGTTTTTGCTTCCGGTTGTCGGTGAACTAACCCCATGAATTCGGTTATACCTCGTTGGTATTCTTCCGTAAGCAATCTCGTGTTCGGATCCAAATGAGGTCGATCGATCCAAGAACGAAAATAATTTGAAGAAGACATATTTTTTATGAATCAAATTCGTGTGTAAATAGAGTAAGAGGGAGGATGAAGATATGGAGTGAATGAAGAGGAAGAGGAGTGCTTGTATTTATAGTTTAAATCCTGCCGACAGACCGAGGAAATTCCGACGGAATTCCGACGCCAACGGCTAGTTTGTCGGAATTTCCTCGGAATTTTGTAAAATCCCCCAACGGCTATAATATTTCCTCGGAATTCATCGGTTTTTTTCCTGAGGAACACATATTTCCTCGGAATTTCCTCGGAATATTCCTCGGAATATTCCGACGGATTGATATTTCCTCGGAATTCCGTCGGTATATTCCGAGGAAATTCCGAGGAAACCAAATTTTGTGTGTCCTCGGAATTTCCTCGGAAATTCCTCGGGATATTCCAAGGATTTCATTTTCCGTCGGAATGTCCGTCAGAATATCGATGTTTTCTTGTAGTGATGGACCATTAAAAATTTTGTTACATCTAATTATTATAATATACTACTAAGATTACAGGACCGGACAACTAAAACAAAACCAACATTAAATCTATTAAAACTTGACCAATCTCATTATCCGAAATTAACAATACAAAAACAAAACCCACGGTTATGTACTATTACATTAACAATACAAGACCATAAGTGGACCTCATGTTCGTATATTTGCTTCTCTTGAGATCATAAACTGCAACATAATACATCAGATTACTTAATATTTTTGTCCATCTTTCATCACAGTACATGTTCAAAAAGGAGAGTACACTATAATTTGTCCACTTAAGAGCAAACAATGCTTACAACTTGGTTCTTTCTTACAACGACGCACATTTAGTATGAGATCACTTTCTTTTCTGTTAAACTTAGAGAAACCAGCCAATATGAGCACAATGGTTACAGTTTATAAGATTCAATCATATATAGATTATAGCATGATCATCTTTTACGTTACATAAGTTTTTTTTTGTTTATCATAAACCACAACATACGATTTATACACGTGTCTTTTATGTTAGACACTACAAGAAAACATATTTTTTACTAGGGCAGTATTCGTTGTAAACTCGTCGTAAACGGGGTGTTACGACGAATTAACGTCGAAAGACGTTTCGTTGTTAAACGTCCGTCGTAACGGAGGTTTCGTCGTAAACGACTCGTTACGTTTACGACGAAATATATTCCTCGTAAAGTGGAGGGAAAGGATTCGTCGTAAACGACACGTAAGCTTTCGTCGTAAAGCACAAGTAATTGTTTCGATGTAAAGCACACGTAAATACTTTCGTTGTAAATCACTCGTAAACTTTTCGATGTAAAACCCTCGTAAATATTTCGATGTTAATCACTCGTAATCATTCGATGTAAACTCCATGTAATGTTTACGAGGAGTTTACATCGTTTCTTATTATATTATTATTAATTAGTATATAATAAATTTTAATTTATATTTAATATTCAGAATTTAAAATAATTTAAATTTTAAAATGAAATATGAAATGAAAAACATATTTTAAAAAGTCATACAATAATATTTAAATTCATATTACAAACAGAAAAATAAAAAAAACTACATATTCTCGAAGTAGTTGGTGGGGTTGCTCGGCTGTTGACGGGTTTGATCGGACTCTTGGGGATCATGTGGTGGCATTCCAAGAGTGGCTCGTCTCTCACTCAACATTCTCTGCATAACCGGGTTTCCCACGGCCAGCACGTCTAGCAAATCCTCAAGAGAGTCTAAACGAACCTGCTGGCTATCCATTCGAGCCTTCATCTGAGCAGTCTCTTCATCCCGTCTCGAAGTGTATGACGAAGTTGCCCTTGCAACTTCGTTAACAGAGCCTATACCGACTATCCGTCCCTTCTTTTAAGGAGCCACCTATAAATCAAAACATATATTAATATAGTTAATTATGTTAAAATATTTAAAATAATGTAAACAAAAATTTTAAGTTGTACCTTTTCGAAGATTCTGTCGACCTCTTCGGTGGACAATGTGACGGGTAATCCATCGGGAGACTCCTGGGTTAGTTGCGTCTCCCATTCTTCAATCCGACCAGCCACTGTTTGGAAGAGTTTCTCAGATGCAGGATCCACAAAAACTCCGTCGGATGTGGCATGAGTCATCTTGAATAGGTCAGACAGAGAAGGTAAGACTCCCGTCTTCTTGAACTACAAAAAAAAAATTAAATTAAATATTATAAATTATATTAATTGAATATTTTAAAATATATATTTAAAACAAAACTTACAGCTTCTAGACGGACTCCTGCATGAGGTTTTTGTCCGGTTCTGTGAAGCATGGGCAAATGACCATCTTATCCTTCGTCCTTCGAGAAGCCGAGCACGAATTGGCCTTTTTGATTGAAGAGGGGTGCTCCCAATAGGCGATGAGGCCATCCCACACATCCGTCGTGAGCTCAGTGGGCTTTCCCTCATACCCGTAGATCTCCCACTTGTCCTTCCAATCAGAGACTGTGTTGCAGTAGGTGCTGCTGGTTTCCTTCTAGGAGCCATCTAAAAAAAATTTAAATAAATTTAATCAATTATAACGACATAATTAAAAAATTATTCCGTTACCTAACTAATCACCTAAACTATAGTATTCTGTCATTTAACTAATCACCTAAACTAATTATCTAACTAATCACCTAAACTAACTTAAAAAAAAAAAAAAAAAGGAGGAAAGAGAGTGTACCTTAGAGGGAGAGGAGAGGAGTTAGGGAGGAATGAACGAAGAAGCCTCGTCTCGGCGTCTCAATATATAGAAAAGGATTCGTCGTAAACGCGACGTAATATTACGACGAAGTTACCAGGCCCGCGTTTTTTCATTCACGACGAAGTTACCAGGCCTGCGTTTTTCGATTTACGACGAAATTACGTCGAAACGTCAGTTTACGACGAATTTACTAGGCCCTTGTTTACGACGAAGTTACCAGGCCCGCTTTTTTCCATTTACGACGAAGTTACCAGGCCCGCGTTTTTCGATTTACGACGAAATTACGTCGAAACGTTGGTTTACGACGAATTTACCAGGCCCTTGTTTACGACGAAGTTACCAGGCCCGCGTTTTTCCATTTACGACGAAATTACGTGGAATAGATACATTTACGACGATTTTACAACGGTTAACCCTAAACACCGAGAATGAAATCCCTAAACCCCAAGTCACATATCATCTAACATCATATCTCTTCTCTACTACTTTGTGCTCCTTCTCCAACTTAAACTCTAAAACCCTAAAACTCCAAATAATTTTTTAAAAACTAAAGAAATATATATTATATAAACACAACATTTGTTACACATACATTAGGATGGTAAAAAACCAATATTTCTTTAAACATACGTTACAATAGAGAAATACAACATTTGTTACATATATTACATCACTCTAAATCGTTTTCGTTCTCATCAATATTACATCAATCTAAATCGTTTTCGTTCTCATCATTATCATTACAATCATCATCGTCGCTTCTCTCGAACTCGTCTTCACGTGCTTCATCTGTCGCATCTTCGGGAATATCTTCATATTGAAAGTTTTGCGGGTCGATCAAAAAGATTTCATCAGTTGGTTGTTCTGGTACCTCAACTTCATTGATATCGTCTTCTTCTTGCAAGGGCGGTTCTTCTCCAGCGACAATGCGTTCACGAGGTGTAATTTTGATAGCAGCTAACCAGTTTATCCCGGAAGTTCGAAGCCGAGGATAAGGAAGGAAGCTAACTTGTTCGGCTTGTGAAGCTAAAATGAAAGGCTCAAATTTGTTGTATCTTCTCTCAAAATTGATATCCACAACACCAAATTTGTTATACCGAATCCCTCGGTTCACAACAGGATCGAACTATTCACATTTGAAGAGGACGCATTTTAGCTTCAATAACCCCGGAAATTCCACTTCAATAATCTCCTGCAAGATCCCGTAAAAGTCCGTTTCACCTTTCACACATATTCCGTAGTTACTCGTTGCCCGATGTCTCCCATACTCGTATGTGTGAAAGGTAAATCCTCGTGTGAAATACATAGGTGATGTGGTGACCTTTGCAATTGGACCTTGAACCAATTCGTGAAACCATACGGGATAATAAGGATCGTCATAATCAACCTGCAAAAAGCAGTTATTCTTATTTAATATTGAATTATCAAAACACTTACTTAATTAATCAATGTATGAGATATATTACGTACCTGTGATTTTAACCACTTGACAAAGTGCTTATCTTTACGTGTGTCCACATCAGTTGCAGATATTCCTGGTATTGCTTCTTCAACTTGAGATACAAACATGCTGCAAATTAAACAAATAATCAAGTCATACATAATTAACTTCAATTCATATAATTAACATTCACAAAAATATTTACCTTTCAAAGTAACGGGTCACTGCATCCTCGCAGTTGAGCAGAATATAAGTGTGGGCACTATGTTTATCCTCTTCACATGACCACCATACTTCTTTCGTTTTACCACCAACCGTGCAATTTCCCAGAAAATGCCAGGAACACCATCAATTGGATATGATGTCGGTACTCCACCATCATCATATCTTCTAGGAACTCTTTTCTCGTACGAACAGTTGGAGCAAAGTAGTATGATGTGAAGTTAGATGTTTCGGCTGTCAAACTCCCCGCAACTATTGAACCTTCCACCTTTGCAAGATTTCTTGCTTTCCCCTTCAAATGTTTCATCAGTCGCTCATACGGATACATCCATCCGTTGTGAACAGGTCCACGAAGCAATGCTTCATACGGTAGGTGGACAACTAGATGCTCCATGACGTCAAAAAATTATGGGGAAATATCTTCTCTAGGTTGCACAATATGATCGGAATGTTACGATGAAGTTGTTCGATGACTTCTTCTTTGAACGTACGTGTGCTAAGATCTCTGAAAAAAGCGCCGATGGCTGTATATTGCAAAAGTAATCAAATTAATAACATTTCTTAACATATGTATATATATTATAAAATTATAATTACCTGCAAGTGCTTCATGGACATTTGCTGGAAGGAGCTCGGCAAAAGCAAATGGAAGCAGTCATTGCATAAACACATGACAATCATGACTCTTCATTCCGGAGAACTTTTGACCTCGTTCAACACATCTTGACAGATTTGAAACATAACCATCAGGAAACTTAACTTCTGATGCAACCCAGTCAAACAAGGTAGTTTTGGCTTCTGATGACAACTGGAAGATGGGAACATGAACGTTTCCATTGCTCTTGATATGTAACTCACTTCTTGAGCAAATATCAGGTAAGTCCATCCTTGAATTTTTGTTATCTTTTGTCTTCCCAGGGACGTTAAGTAATGTATTCATGATGTTCTCAAAAAAGTTCTTCTCAATATGCATGACATCCAGATTGTGGCGTAAGAGAAGATCCTTCCAATAGGGTAGCTCCCAAAATATACTCTTCTTATGCCAATTGTGAGACACACCATACCCATCAGGCATATTTCCTGGAACATGCCAATTTCCTCCAACTTTAACTGTTTCCTGAGCTCCGTAATAATCAATGTCTGCTTCGATCTGCTGGCCGGTGAGATATGGAGGAGGACCGTCTCTGACAATTTTTTTGTGCCGGAACAATGTCTTATTTCTTCTGTACAGATGGGCAAGTGGAAGAAAGCGACGATGACAATCAAACCAACAACTCTTCCTACCATTCTTCAGTTGAAAAGCATCCGTCGATCCAAGACAATATGGACAAGATAATCTTCCATGTGTTGTCCAGCCAGACAACATCCCATAAGCAGGGAAATCACTTATCGTCCACAGCAGAACTGCTCGCATCGTAAAATTGTTTTTCAAGGAACAATCGTACGCCCTCACCCCTTCTGACCACAATTGGTTTAGCTCTTCTATCAACGGTTGAAGAAAAACATCAAGAGACCATTTGGATGCTTCGGCCCAAGGATTAATATGGTCAAAATTTTTGTTCCATGCACATATCCGGCGGTAAATTGTACGGCGTAAGAATGACTGGCCACAAAGAATATTGTCTACCAGACATTCCAAATGGACTTAATCCATCGGTGCATAACCCAAGATAGAGATTCCGAATATTTGTAGCAAAATCTGCGTGTACCTTGTTGAAATATTTCCACGCTCTTGTGTCTGATGGATGTGCAACCTCACCATCTCTCTGGACATGTTCCGCATGCCACCTCATCGACGCAGCTGTCCTCTCAGATTGATATAATCTTTTCAATCTGTCTGTAATTGGTAGGTACCACATCCTTTGGTACGGTACCCTATTCCTCCCACGGCCTTGCGGTTTGAATCGTGGTTTTTTGCAGAATCGACACTCTTCTAACTTGTCATCTTCTTTCCAGTAGATCATGCAGTTGTCGATGCAAACATCAATCATCTCCGAAGGCAACCCAAGACTATAAACCAATTTCTGAATCTCATAATAAGATTCAGCAGACACGTTGTCTTCTGGAAAATACTCTTTAAACAACTCCGCCCATGCATCCATGCAATTCTCAGGTAAATTATGATCCGTTTTAATATTCATCATCCTAGCTGCTAGAGACAATTTAGAGAGACCTTCTCTACAACCAGTGTAGATTGGTTTATTTGCAGCATCTAGCATTTCATAAAACCTTTTTGCATCCAAATTAGGTTCTTCTACATTTCCAGTTCCATCAGCTATTGTTGTAGTTGTTTCTAAAAATGCATCACTAATCATATCTTGAACCCTATCATGATCTACCATCTGCTCATGATCTTGATGATAATTATATTCATTATGCAAATGATTCGGTTCTTCACTATGATGACCATCCTCAAAATTATTATTACTACTACTTGCTTCATTTCCCCCATAACCCGCTCCATGTTGATACCAAATGTAGTACTGTGGTGTAAATCCTCTGTTTATAAATGCTTCCATACAGTTTCACTACGTGCAAATTTTGAATTCTTGCATTTCCGACAGGGGTGGAACATCTTACCGCTTTCCTGTGTGATCGGTGTACAGCCCGCCTGGTGCATGAATGTCTCTAGCCCGCTCAGAAATGCGTTCGTCACCATCCCGTCGGAATCTTTGTGCAAATACATCCAACTCCGTAACTCGTAAATACTACCGCCACCGGCCATTTTTTTCTTAGATTTTTTTTGAAATCTTTTTTTTTGATTTTTTTTTTCGGATTTTTTTTTTCCGTTTGTGTGTTGTGAGGAAGAGAGTTGTGGGAATTGACATATATATTGAGAAATTTTCGAGTTGGGTAGTTGAAATATAACTACGAATTTACAAGGAATATTTTACATGGAATTTACATGGTTTTAACATAATATTTACAACGAATTTACGACGAAATTAGGTAAGTTAAAGCACATTGAATACACGTTTTTACCTAAATATAACGGTAACATGTTTCGTTGTAATGTCGATGTAATGATTACGACGTATTTCTCAATCCACGTAAATTCGTCGTAAACTTACATGGATTTTACGACGAAAACAGTTCGTCGTAAATTTACATGGCGTTTACGACGAAAGTTGGATTCCTCGTAACTGCGTTGTAAACACCATGTAAATTTACGACGAAATATTTTCGTCGTAAATGTTCGTTGTTATGGGCACGTTTCTTGTAGTGAGATTAGTTTTTTAGTAACAAATAAAAAATATTAGACACAGGTTATTAAAATAGATTTCATCAAATCTTTACAAACGTGTCTTCCAAACAAAAAAAACCGCAAACAGTTTACTTAGATTTCTTTATTTTGTTATTCTGTTATATTTGATAAGAAGATATATAATTTTCAAGATTTTTTTCCTTAAATTCCGAGCTATCTATTTATTAATTTCCAATCTACATTCGAAATATTATATATTTTAACTTTTTTATAACAACTTCTACAAAATACAGAATTCGGAATATGCCATCGATCTTGAAAATATATAAATCAGAATATCCTGATGACACTCATTATACCTAATTATTCTTGGGTATCAAATCTAGGGCTGGGAAAAAAAACTCGGATCTGAAGAACCTAACCGAACCCGGTCCGAAAAAGTAGTATCGAATCCGAAGCAAAATTGATTAAATATCCTAACGGGTTCAAAATTTTGGTATTTAAAGAATCAAAACCGAACCAGATCCAAACCGAAATATTTTGGGTACCTGGATGTATCCGAAATAGATTTATAACCTATATATTAATTATTATTAGATTTAATGTATATTAAAACATCCAAAATATATATAATACTTTTAAGTTATCCAAAATACTTGAAAATATATACAAATAGTCAAAGGTAATATTTAAAATAGTTAAACTATACCCAAAACACAAAAATGCTTAAAATATTTATTTATTTTCTATCCAAATATTTAAACCAAACCAATTTATATGTTAAGTTTAGGTATTTTGACATATGTTATTAAAATTTATATGTAATATATTATTTTGTTGATAAAATATATAATGAATTTTAAAATTTTAAAAATAATTTCAATGGATTATCCGAACCCGAACCGAACCCCCAAAGATCTGAACCGAACCCGAACCAGAACCAAAATTTAGAAATGCCCGAGTGGAACTGAAATCTTTGACCACAAAAATCCTAAACCCGAATAGACCCGAACCGAACCCGTATGGGTACCCGAATGCCCACCTCACATTCAAAAACTTAGACTCATGGCTATATCTTAAAAGTTAAAAGTAATTCCATACAATATTTGCGTCAAATATGTCGGATCTTTTTAACAACAAAAATAGTTACAAAGAAAATCATATTAATTTGTTAAAATAGTTTAATAACAATAATTTAAATAAAAAAATTTATTTTTAAGAAAGGAAATTCGAAATTACATTTCTATATCAAAATATTAAATTACAAACACAACATCTAACATTAGAAAAAAACAAAACAACATTGAAACTTTGTGCATAGAAAAATCAACATGTACACTATATTTTGTAACAATATCACAATTCAATATATCTATAAAAAGTTATTATACAGAAGTGAATTACATAAAAATATTCTAGACATATATAATCTATTACTAAATAAATATATATAAATTCGACAAAATACTTGAAATATATATAAATTACAAAATACTTGAAAGTATATAAAAATAGTCAAAAGTAAATATTTAAAATAGTTAAACTATCACTACAAGAAAACATATTTTTTAGTAGGGCAGTATTCGATGTAAATTCGTCGTAAACGGGGTGTTACGACGAATTAACTTTGAAAGACGTTTCATTGTTAAACGTCCGTCGTAACGGCGGTTTCTTTGTAAACAACTCGTTACGTTTACGACGAAATATATTCCTCGTAAAGCGCAGGAAAAGAATTCGTCGTAAATGACACGTAAGATTTCGTGGTAAAGCCCACGTAATGATTTCGATGTAAAGCACACGAAAATACTTTCGTTGTAAATCACTCGTAAACATTTTGATGTAAAACCCTCGTAAATCTTTCGATGTTAATCACTCGTAAACATTCGATGTAAACTCCATGTAATGTTTACGAGGAGTTTACATCGATTCTTATTATATTATTATTAATTAGTATATAATAAATTTTAATTTATATTTAATATTCGGAATTTAAAATATTTTAAATTTTAAAACGAAATATGAAATTGAAAAACATATTTTAAAAAGGCATTTAAAAGTCATACAATAATATTTAAATTCATAATACAAACAGAAATATAAAAAAAACTACATATCCTCGAAGTAGTTGGTGGGGTTGCTCAACTGTTGACGGTTTGGATCGGACTCTTCGGGATCTCGTACTGGCAACCCAAGAGCGGCTCGTCTCTCACTCAACATTCTCTGCATAGTCGGGTTTCCCACCGCCATCACGTCTAGCAGATCCTCAAGAGAGTCTAAACGAACCTGCTGGCTATCCATTCGAGCTTTCATATGAGAAGTCTCTTCATCCCGTCTCGAAGTGTATGACTAAGTTGCCCTTGCAACTTCGTTAACAGAGCCTATGCCGACTGTCTGTTCCTTCTTTTTAGGAGCCACCTATAAAATTAAAACATATATTAATATAGTTAATTATGTTAAAATATTAAAAATAATGTAAACAAAAATTTTAAGTTGTACCTCTTCGAAGATTCTATCGGCCTCTTCGGTGGTCAATGTGACGGGTAATCCATCGGGAGACTGCTGGGTTAGCTGCGTCTCCCGTTCTTCAATCCGAGTAGCCACTCTATGGAAGAGTTTCTCAGATGCAGGATCCACAAGAACTCCATCGGATGTGGCGTGAGTCATCTTGAATAGCTCAGACAGAGATGGTAAGACTCCCGTCTTCTCTAACTACAAAAAAAAAAATTAAATTAAATATTAAAATTTAAATTAATTGAAAATTTTAAAATAAATATTAAAAACAAAACTTACAGCTTCTAGAGGACTCCTGGATGAGGTTTTTGTCCGGTTCTGTGAAGCATGGGCAAATGATCATCTTTATCTTTCGTCCTTCGAGAAGTCGAGCACGAATTGGCCTTTTTGATCGAAGAGGGGTGCTCTCAATAGGCGATGAGGCCATCCCACACATCCTTCGTGAGCTCAGTGGGCTTTCCCTCATACCCGTAGATCTCTCACTTGTCCTTCCAATCGGAGACTGTGTTGCAGAGGCCGATCTTTGTCTTTGCAACGAATTCCGCCTTAACCCTCTCGGTGATTCCAAAAGACCAATGCCACTTTTGCTGAAACACAAATTTTTTGAAAAAATTACAATTAATAATAAATATTAAAAAATATATATATTTAAATGTGAAAATTTAGTTATATTTAAAAATCTTACCGCTAAACATTTAAACCAAGTGATCTTAACGAGATTTTGTGTCTTGCTCCAGTTCGGATATGCCCCGTCGTAGTAACCCTTAATCGTCGCCGAAACGCTCCGGCTAACACGGTTGTTAGCCCCAAACCTGAAAAACACAATTTAACCGTTAGAAAATAAAAATAATTTAAATTTAATGTAATAAAAATTAGTAACTTACCAATAAGTTCCTCGGGGTCTATCGGGGTCTAGAACATCCAAACCCTCCCATCCAGGCTGGACATGCAAATCCTCCACCGTATATCTCGCGAATGTAGCATATGAAGGCACACGCAAATCCGAATGAACTGCACCTTCTGGGACAGGCTGAGGTGAAGCCGCTGGAGGAGGAGGTGGAGGCATCTGCGGTGGAAGAGGAGGACTCGAAGAAACTCTCTGAGAAGTCTGAGAGTCTGGAACTGCATCAGAAGATGACGGACCGGAAGAAGATGTACCGGAACCATCGCCAAACAACTGGGCATAAGTAGCTGCTGCTGGTTTCCTTCTAGGAGCCATCTAAAAAAAATTAAAATAAATTTAATCAATTACGACATAATTAAAAAATTATTCAGTTACCTAACTAATCACCTAAACTATAGTATTCCGTCACCTAACTAATCACCTAAACTAATTACCTAACTAATCACCTAAACTAATTACCTAACTAATTAATCACCTAAACTAACTTTAAAAAAAAAAGAAGAGGAAAGGGAGTGTACCTTAGAGGGAGAGCAAAGGAATTTGGGAGGAACGAACGAGGCAGCCTCGCTCTCGGCGTCTCAATATATAGAAAAGGTTTCCTCGTAAACGCGACGTAATATTACGACGAAGTTACCAGGCCCGCGTTTTTCCATTTACGACGAAGTTACCAGGTCCGCGTTTTTCCATTTACGACGAAGTTACCTGGCCCGCGTCTGTTTACGACGAATTACGGCGAATCACTTTACCAGCCTTTCCATTTACGACGAAGTTACCAGGCCCGTCTTTTTCCATTTACGACGAAATTACGTGGAATAACCATTTACGACGAAGTTACCATGCCCGTGTTATTTTTACTACGATTTTGCAACGCTTAACCCTAAACACCGAGAATGAAATCCCTAAACCCCAAAGTCACATATCATCTAACATCATATCTTCTCTACTACTTCTTGCTCTTTCTCCAACTTAAACTCTAAAACCCTAAAACTCCAAATAAATTTTTAAAAACTAAAGAAATACATATTATATAAAACAACAATTTTTACACATACATTAAGATGGCAAAAAAACAATATTTCTTTAAACATACGTTACAATAGAGAAATACAACATTTGTTACATATATTACATCACTCTAAATCGTTTTCGTTCTCATCAATATTACATCCTCTAAATCGTTTTCGTTCTCATCACTATCGTTACAATCATCATCGTCGCTTCTCTCGAACTCGTCTTCACGTGCTTCATCTGTCGCATCTTCGGGAATATCTTTATATTGAAAGTTTTACGTGTCGATCAAAAGGATTTCATCAGTTGGTTGTTCTGGTACCTCAACTTCATTGATAGCGTCTTCTTCTTGCAAGGGCGGTTCTTCTCCAGCGACAATGCGTCCACGAGGTGTAATTTTGATAGCAGCTAACCAGTTTATCCCGGAAGTTCGAAGCCGAGGATAAGGAATGAAGCTAACTTGCTCGGCTTGTGAAGCTAAAATGAAAGGCTCAAATTTGTTGTATCTTCTCCCAAAATTGACATCCACAACACCAAATTTGTTATACCGAATCCCACGGTTCACAACAGGATCGAACCATTCATATTTAAAGAGGACGCATTTTAGCTTCAATAACCCCAAAAATTCCACTTCCATAATCTCCTGCAAGATCCCGTAAAAGTCTGTTTCACCTTTCACACATATTCCGTAGTTACTCGTTGCCCGATGTCTCCCACACTCGTATGTGTGAAAGGTAAATCCTCGTGTGAAATACATAGGTGATGTGGTGACCTATGCAACTGGACCTTGAACCAATTCGTGAAACCATACGGGATAATAAAGATCCTCATAATCAACCTGCAAAAAGCAGATATTCTTAATTAATATTGAAGTATCAAAACACTTACTTAATTAATCAGTGTACGAGATATATTACGTACCTTGATTTTAACCACTTGACAAAGTGCTTATCTTTACGTGTGTCCACATCAGTTGCAGATATTCCTGGTATTGCTTCTTCAACTTGAGATACAAACATGCTGCAAATTAAACAAATAATCAAGTCATACATAATTAACTTCAATTCATATAATTAACATTCACAAAAATATTTACCTTTCAAAGTAACGGGTCACTGCATCCTCGCAGTTGAGCAGAATATAAGTGTGGGCACTATGTTTATCCTCTTCACATGACCACCATACTTCTTTCGTTTTACCACCAAACCGTGCAATTTCAGAAAATGTCAGGAACACCATCAATTGGATATGATGTCGGTACTCCACCATCATCATATCTTCTAGGAACTCTTTTTCTCGTACGAACAGTTGGAGCAAAGTAGTATGATGTGAAGTTAGATGTTTCGGCTGTCAAACTCCCGTAACTATTGAACCTTCCACCTTTGCAAGATTTCTTGCTTTCCCCTTCAAATGTTTCATCTGTCGCTCATACGGATACATCCATCCGTTGTGAACAGGTCCACGAAGCAATGCTTCATACGGTAGGTGGACAACTAGATGCTCCATGACGTCAAAAAATGAAGGAGGAAATATCTTCTCCAGGTTGCACAATATGATCGGAATGTTATGATGAAGTTGTTCGATGACTTCTTCCTTGAACGTACGTGTGCTAAGATCTCTGAAAAAAGCGCTGATGGCTGTATATTGCAAAAGTAATCAAATTAATAACATTTCATAACATATGTATATATATTATAAAATTATAATTACCTGCAAGTGCTTCATGGACATTTGCTGGAAGGAGCTCGGAAAAGCAAATGGAAGTAGTCGCACATGACAATCATGACTCTTCATTCCGGAGAACTTTTGACCTCGTTCAACACATCTTGACAGATTTGAAAATAACCATCAGGAAACTTAACTTCTGATGCAACCCAGTCAAACAAGGTTGTTTTGGCTTCTGATGACAACCGAAGATGGGAACATGAACGTTTCCATTGCTCTTGATATGTAACTCACTTCTTGAGCAAATATCAGGTAAGTCCATCCTTGACTTTTTGTTATCTTTTGTCTTCCCAGGGACGTTAAGTAATGTATTCATGATGTTCTCAAAAAAGTTCTTCTCAATATGCATGACATCCAGATTGTGGCGTAAGAGAAGATCCTTCCAATAGGGTAGCTCCCAAAATATACTCTTCTTATGCCAATTGTGAGAGACACCATACCCATGGCATATTTCCAGGAACATGCCAATTTCCTCCCAACTTAACTGTTTCCTGAGCTCCGTAATAATCAATGTCTGCTTCGATCTGCTGGCCGGTGAGATATGGAGGAGGACCGTCTCTGACAATTTTTTTGTGCCGAAACAATGTCTTATTTCTTCTGTACGGATGGGCAAGTGGAAGAAAGCGACGATGACAATCAAACCAACAACTCTTCCTACCATTCTTCAGTTGAAAAGCATCCGTCGATCCAAGACAATATGGACAAGATAATCTTCCATGTGTTGTCCAGCCAGACAACATCCCATAAGCAGGGAAATCACTTATCGTCCACAGCAGAACTGCTCGCATCGTAAAATTGTTTTTCAAGGAACAATCGTACGTCCTCACCCCTTCTGACCACAATTGCTTTAGCTCTTCTATCAACGGTTGAAGAAAAACATCAAGAGACCGTTTTGGATGCTTCGGCCCAGGGATTAATATGGTCAAAAATAGAAATTCTTGTTCCATGCACATATCCGGCGGTAAATTGTACGGCGTAAGAATGACTGGCCACAAAGAATATTGTCTACCAGACATTCCAAATGGACTAAATCCATCGGTGCATAACCCAAGATAGACATTCCGAATATTTGTAGCAAAATCTGCGTGTACCTTGTTGAAATGTTTCCACGCTCTTGCGTCTGATGGATGTGCAACCTCACCATCTCTCTGGACATGTTCCGCATGCCACCTCATCGACGCAGCAGTCCTCTCAGATTGATATAATCTTTTCAATCTGTCTGTAATTGGTAGGTACCACATCCTTTGGTACGGTACCCTATTCCTCCCACGGCCTTGCGGTTTGAATCGTGGTTTTTTGCAGAATCGACACTCTTCTAACTTGTCATCTTCTTTCCAGTAGATCATGCAGTTGTCGATGCAAACATCAATCATCTCCGAAGGCAACCCAAGACTATAAACCAATTTCTGAATCTCATAATAAGATTCAGCAGACACGTTGTCTTCTGGCAAATACTCTTTAAACAACTCCGCCCATGCATCCATGCAATTCTCAGGTAAATTATGATCCGTTTTAATATTCATCATCCTAGCTGCTAGAGACAATTTAGAGAGACCTTCTCTACAACCAGTGTAGATTGGTTGATTTGCAGCATCTAGCATTTCATAAAACCTTTTTGCATCCAAATTAGGTTCTTCTACATTTCCAGTTCCATCAGCTATTGTTGTAGTTGTTTCTAAAAATGCATCACTAATCATATCTTGAACCCTATCATGATCTACCATCTGCTCCTCTTGATGATAATTATATTCATTATGCAAATGATTCGGTTCTTCACTATGATGAGCATCCTCAAAATTATTATTACTACTACTAGCTTCATTTCCCCCATAACCCTCTCCATGTTGATACCAAATGTAGTACTGTGGTGTAAATCCTCTGTTTACTAAATGCTTCCATACAGTTTCACTACGTGCAAATTTTGAATTCTTGCATTTCCGACAGGGGGCAGAACATCTTACCGCTTTCCTGTGTGATCGGTGTACAGCCCGCCTGGTGCATGAATGTCTCTAGCCCGCTCAGAAATGCGTTCGTCACCCTCCCGTCGGAATCTTTGTGCAAATACATCCAACTCCGTAACTCGTAAATACTACCGCCACCGGCCATTTTTTTCTTAGATTTTTTTTTGAAATTTTTTTTGTTTTGATTTTTTTTCCGTTTGTGTGTTGTGAGGAAGAGAGTTGTGGGAAATGACATATATATAGAGAAATTTTCGAGTTGGGTAGTTGAAATATAACAACGATTTTACAAGGAATGTTTTACATGGATTTTACATGGTTTTAACATAATATTTACAACGACTTTACGACGACGAAATTAGGTAAGTTAAAGCACATTGAATACACGTTTTCACCTAAATATAACGGTAACATGTTTCGTTGTAATGTCGATGTAATGATTACGACGTATTTCTCATTCCACGTACTTCGTCGTAAACTTACATGGATTTTACGACGAAAATATTTTCGTCGTAAATTTACATGGCGTTTACGACGAAAGTTGGATCCTCGTAACTGCGTTGTAAACACCATGTAAATTTACGACGAAATATTTTCGTCGTAAATCTTTGTTGTTATGGAGACGTTTTCTTGTAGTGTATACTCAAAACACAAAAAACTTAAAATATTATTTATTTTCTATCCAAATATTCAAACCAAACAAAAATTTATATGTTAAGTTAGGTTATTTGGAAATATGTATCAAAATATTATATGTAATATATTATTTTGTTGATAAAATATGTAATGAATTTTAAATTTTAAAAATAATTTCTATAGATTATCCGAACCCGAACCGAACCGCAAAGATCTGAAACCGAACCCGAACCAAAATTTAGAAATGTCGGAATGGAACAGAAATCTTGACCACAGAAACCCTAAAACCCGAATAGACCCGAACCGAACCGAAAGGGTACCCGAACACCCACCCCTAATCAAGTAACTATAAATAAATATCCAGCACCTAATACGACCATACACCCCACATTCAAAAAACTTATACTCATGGCTATATCTTAAAAGTTAAAAGTAATCCAAACAATATTTGCATCAAATATGATCTTTTTAACAACATAAATAGTTACAAAGACAATCAAATTAATTTGTTAAAATAGTTTAATAACATTAATTTAAATAAAAAAATTATTTTTAAGAAAAGAAATTCGAAATTACATTTCTATATCAAAATATTAAATTACAAACACAACATCTAACATTAGAAAAAAAAAACACAACAACATTGAAACTTTGTGCATAGAAAAATCAACATGTACACTATAGTTGTAACAATATCACAATTAATATATCTATAAAAAGCTATAAAAAGTTATTATATAGAAGTTACATAAAAATATTCTAGACATATATAATCTATTACAAAATATATATATATAGCGCGTGTCCGTATCTAGCTAGTTATTTAGCTAAAACTAAAGAAACAATGAACATATAAAATGAGTATACACTACAAAGACTTGCGACGACCTTCCTTTTGAATGTTTATTTAAAACGGGGGCATCATTAAAAATAGATAGTCTTGTAAAATAATATGTAATGGAAAATACGGCAATGAACAATTGTGGCGACACTATGAACTTGGCCAATCCAGAAGGAAACGAGGACTGATCATACAATGATGGAAATGTTTCAGAATATTGACTATAAATAGATAACAACACATATTATATGTCTCACCAACGATAAGTTTATTGACAAGAAAAAGAAAACTTCAGGTTAAGAAAAGCAAGGCAAAACCGAAAGAAATGACAAAGAACATCAACTCAGTCAGCATCACCGTTCTCTTCTTCGTCCTCTTGGTGGCTTCCACCGGTTATTTTAAGAAAAAAATTCTCTATCGTAATTTGTAGTTGTATTTTAGTTTTCTTACGCTGATGAATATGTCAACATGCAGAAATCCTCAAGAGCGAGGCTCAAACATTTTGCTTCGAGTGCGGACCGGTGCCGTTCCTAGGTACAAATGCTGATTGCTTTAATGTTGCAAAACCAAATACGGAAGTCCTCCAGTCGTTAGTGGCGTTGTTGAGGGAAGTGAGAAACACTGTCATTGCTATTGTTGATCCTTGAAATAACCTCATGCAATCACCATGGGTAACATTTGTTTTCAATCGGTGACATGTCTGTTGTATATGCTCAAACTTCTTTTGCTTCCCAATAAAAAATCAAGGGCAAAACTTATCATTGCTTTGCCCCTATGTAGTTGTTTGTTTCATTATGAATAAAAAAAGTTGTTTTGTGTTTGTGTTCCTCGTTTCAGTTCCCATACACTCAAATAAAAAGTATCTATAAATATTGAACTGGTCTTGTTGTATAAACTTGTTTGTGTCTTGACATGTTCACTAGCTAGAAAAATAAAATTTGCTATATATAATACCAAAAATCGGTTTTCGTCCTCAAAAGAGTACAATAGTGAACAGAAAGAGAATTATATATTAAAATGCTAAGAATATGTGGATTTTTATTGAATAAGGCAGTAGATGGAATGATACATTAGGAAAATAATTTCATGTTTTTCAAGATAGAAAGTGTAATATTCATAAATAATTTAGTTCACGGGGAAAATTTGAAATCTACCATATAAGAACTAAAAAAAGTGTTTCTTCTTTACAAAATTCGATACATACCAAATGATCGATTAATAAATTAGTAAATCTAAAAAACGTTTTCTAGAATTTGGTCAATCAAAAAAAGTAATACGATTAAAAATCAACATTAATTGCTTCTTAAGATAAAATGAGAATAATTTAGTGCATGTTTTCCATTATTTTAGAGATAAACCTAAAATATACCATTTAAAACAAAAAAGAATAATTTGTATAAAAAACTTCCTGAGAGGATTCAAAATGAACTCTAGAACAGAAATTCTAAATAATTTTAATTGAATATACTAAATCTGATGGAACGATGTCACTAGAAATAAGTATCAGAACCGACACAAGGGTGGTCGAGTGGTACGCGGGGGTCGGAAAGGTGCTAAGCAAATGGGGTTCAAAACCTACCAAAACTCTGGTTTACCGGCTTGTGTAGCATGCAGCACGAGTATCTAATTCCATTGCGAACAACCGAGTCTATTAG